>NC_090259.1:5589441-5616941 GCF_037325665.1 Littorina saxatilis | reverse complement strand
GACAGTTTCTTGTTCACGCGAGTGCATAAATTAACCTAGTTATTACGTGGTGTTTGGTCGGAGTTCGATTCAACTGAGTGATTCCGGCCTCCATTTTGTTTTACACAAAGTCATGATGACGTCTGACATAGTTTGCTAGTGACGTGTCTTTTCAGTTGTGCATGATGTGCATGTGGTGATCTACCTGATCTAAATTTAGATCCAAAAATAGGCCAAGACCAGCCGGGTCCGAGTACGAAATTAATTCGTAAAAAAATCGCAGTTCTTGACTCTTTGGGTGCAAGTCAATGAAACTTGGTAGTTCTTCTAACGGATAGCTGCCTGAGGTATGACTAAAAGCCCCAGGGGCTCCGTGCACCTGGATTTGACAAGTTCAGTACCTTTAATAACAGCAACAATACACAACATAAGCGCCTTTAATGTTAAAGAAACACTCACTCTGTGTTGTATGGATGTTAATGTTGTTGGGGACCAGTCGGAGAGCCAGGCTGGTATTGCTACAGCAGCTGTAACAGTCGTCAGAACAACATTAAAACAGGTTGTAGGGATCTTAATGTTGTTGGGGACCAGTCGGAGAGCCAGGCTGGTATTGCTACAGCAGCTGTAACAGTCGTCAGAACAACATTAAAACAGGTTGTAGGGATCTTAATGTTGTTGAGGACCAGTCGGAGAGCCATGCTGGTATTGCTACAGCAGCTGTAACAGTCGTCAGAACAACATTAAAACAGGTTGTAGGGATCTTAATGTTGTTGAGGACCAGTCGGAGAGCCAGGCTGGTATTGCTACAGCAGCTGTAACAGTCGTCAGAACAACATTAAAACAGGTTGTATAGATCTTAATGTTGTTGAGGACCAGTCGGAGAGCCAGGCTGGTATTGCTACAGCAGCTGTAACAGTCGTCAGAACAACATTAAAACAGGTTGTATAGATCTTAATGTTGTTGGGGACCAGTCGGAGAGCCAGGCTGGTATTGCTACAGCAGCTGTAACAGCCGTCAGAACAACATTAAAACAGGTAGTATAAATCAAGTAACAACAGAAATACATCTTTCTTCCATCCAGTTGTCCTCAGCCTCCCTATGCGATGACGTCCCGACTCGACCCCTCTCATCTCACCTCCCCTCATCTCGCTGTCAATTATCTCACGATTTGCCGGGAGTGGCATTCCGCCCCCGCTCATTAGAATAGACCTTTTTCACTTAAATTTTCGCGCATGCGCTGTGAAGTTTATTGTCAGATCTACCGGAACTAGGGGGCAAAAGGAAAAATCGACAACGAGGCTTGGTGCAAAGTCAAGTGCGGAGACGACGAGGCAAACTGTTGTGTTTGCAACTGCAAGTGCAACAGTGGAATGAAGAAAGAGAAATACGGTGGACAGCCTAATTTGTCATTGTATGGCTTTCCGATGGGTGCAAGTGCGAAGGCGTAACAGCGAAGGACGCGATGGGTGCAAGCAATCCGACGACAGGGGTTTGTCGTGCCATTGAAAAGTCTGCTCGAGTCACTTCGTGTCTGGCAATGGCACGGCTATCAGCGATGCCAACTACGTTGACTTCGTACCCCACTCTCTACCTCTCTCTTTCTCTCGCATGATACCGTATATACATACACGGATGTTTTTCTGTGTGTGAGTTTGTGTGTACGATACCGTGTGTACGTATGCGTTTGTGCGTGTGTGTGTGTGTGCCGTGTGTGTGTGTGTGTGTAATGAAGAGAGAGAGAGAGAGAGAGACTGGAGAGAGAGAGAGAGAGAGAGACTGGAGAGAGAGAGAGAGAGAGAGAGAGAGAGAGAGAGAGAGAGAGAGAGAGAGAGAGAGAGAGAGAGAGAGAGAGAGAGAGAGAGAGCGAGCGGTAATTGAATTTGGCTTTTACCGAATGAAAACTATTGTCAAAAACAGTGCATTAAGAACTAAAACCAACCAACCATAAAATAAAAAGCACCCTCCATCCCTTTTAACTGTCTCTCTCTTCCGCTTTCTCGCGCTTTTTCTGTCTGTCAATCCCCCCCTCTCTCTCTCTCCCCCTCTCATTTCATAAAAGAATTTGGGAGAGAAGAAAAGGTTTCGATATCCTCGGTTATACCTTGTGTCAATAATTATTTCCAATTACAAATAGATGCAATAACACTGTCTAGTCAAAAACAAAGCCCTTTTTTCTAAAAAGATCAAAATCCGAAAGAAACAACTGAAAATCATGCAGAGACTTTCTTCCGAAAATTACAAATCTCTGGCAAATTGAAAGGAACAACAAAATATTCCTTCAGCGAGAGCGAGAGAGAGAGAAAGAGAGAGAGAAAGAGAGCAGGGCCGGACCAGTACGTTTTTAGGGGGGGGGGGGGGATAAAATGTTGAAGCGGGGGTCCGGGGGCCGCAAAGGGCCCCCGGTGGGGTCGAGGGGCGAAGCCCCCGTGGTGGTATGGGGGCAAAGCCCCCATAAGCTGAAGAAATTTTAACATTTATACATGAAAAATTATCCTATTCTTGCACAAATTTAAATAATGAAATAGCACCACCAGAAATGTAACATCTCTCTCACTCTCTCTCTCTCTCTCTCTTTCTCTCTCTTCCTCTCTCTCTCTCTCTCTCTCTCTCTTTCTCTCTCTTTCTCTCTCTCTCTCTCCCCCAAAGCCCCCCCCTCTCGCCCGGCCCTGGAGAGAGAGAGAACTCAGAACTCAGAATGGTTTATTATTAAGGCCACAGAGAGAGAGACAGAGACAGAGACAGAGACAGAGTGAGTGAGCAAGAGAGAGATAGAGAGAGATAGAGAGAGTCACACACACACACACACACACACACACACACACACACACACACACAGAGGCAGACACACACACACACACACACACACACACTGAAACAGACAGACACACGCACACACACGCACACACATACATACACAGACATACATATACACACACAAACCACGAGTGAGAGCGAGAGACTGAAAAAATGAGAAAGAGAGAGTCGTCAGTAAGTAGTGGTATTGACACGTAGCGATAATGACACGTCGCGCTAAAAGATGTGGTGCTGTCGACACGTAGTGATAATGAACGAATGATAGCGACTCATCGACAAATTATTTGCAGCACTAATCAACGTAGCGATAGCGGCACGTAGCACAAATGACACGTAGGACAAATGACACTCAGCACAAATGACACGTAGCGCTAGCGATACGCACCCTCGCTTATGCAGGGGAAGTTCGCCAAGTCTTTCGTCCATATACCACCAATAGCAGTTTCAAACCATACTTTCGTGCATGTCCTTGACTTTTTGTTCATGATTTTGAACAAGATAATCCGTTTTCTTGCAGAATTTCTCAAAGTAATCCTCTGGCAAAGTAATCTTCGAGCATCAAATCAAATCAAATCAAATCAAATCAAATTTTATTTTTCGAGGGTTGTGGCGTAAGCAATACAACGAGCTTTTTTTCAACCAGCCCTCGCCCAGAGAGGGGACTAATCTAATCACATATTTACACGGATATTAAAGGCACAGTAAGCCTCCCGTAAACCATCACAGAGCTCCCCGAGCGTCTAAATACAGTACAAGCATACTTCCATTTGAACGCTCACCGAACGGGAACATCCTGGCTGCTTTCTGTCGAGCGTGAGACATTTTCAAAGAATTTATTTTCGTAGACTTGTTCCGTTAACAACAACGGCGCCTCGTTTTTGCGCTAGACCTAACTTTTAAAATCTAAATAATAAATTGACAGCTTGTTACACAAACATTCTTTAATCATAAAAGAATTCGTTTTTCATCAAGACAAGATCAGAACAATTCGAAGTTGTGAAAGTTTAAAAAAAGAAAAGCCCGGAAGCAGGGTCACGCAAGGGTCGTAGCAGACGACGGCCGGTTTATCAGTGCAAATCGCCGTTCCTCTCAACAGTCAAAAGCCATCGCTAGAGTTCTTGTGAACCACAGCCGTTGTTTCGTGCATAAAAAAAACGTGCTATTGTAGATAAGCTCACGTCGAGTCGCATTCAAATGACTAACTATGACGACTGCATTGTGAAAAGGGAAAACTGGATCACACGGGTTCACGATGGCTCAGGGGTAAGATAAACCACGCAAAAATAAATTCTTTGAAAATTGTTCGCTCTTTACGGAGGGCACCTAGGATGTTCTCAATTGGTGAGTGTTTAAATGAAATGGTGTTTGTACTGTGTGTAAAAGCCTGACCGTATCTGTGATGGTTTACGGGAGGCTTACTCTGCCTTTAACGTAGAAAAAAAGGTAGAGAAAAACAACAACATATGAATATTTACACATTACATATTATACACAAATATAAAGCATCGTATATGTAACGTAGTGAAAACAATGCTGAATACACATGCATGAGTAAATGTGTTATTAATTTGAGTGTTTTTGTGTGGATATAATGAACACTGATGCTTTGGACAAATGAAACTATAATCAAACGAAGTCTTCCATCACTGTGATTTTTCGTAATTTAACATTAAATACAGTGAAAGGTGTTTTTTGAAAGTATTGAGACTCATTGGGACTCTCACAAATTCCGGGAGAGAATTCCACAGGACGCTACCAGAATAGGCTAAGCTTGATTTGAAGAGATCTATCCTTGGAATTGGGACGTTAAACTTTCGGTTTGGTTTCACTTTAAAGTTTGCAACGAAAGTTCGTGGTGCACGGCCGGAAAGTATTTTGTGAAGGAGCACGCCTTTATTTAATTTAAATCTTTGTTTTAGTGGGAGAATCTTAAGTTTCTTATAATCATCAAATACAAGACTGGATTGTTTCAGTAAAATTAGTTTCAGCGCTCGCCTATGTAAACTATACAATGGTTTTAAAATATTAGCACTGGCAGAGTCCCGGATGGTTGAACAATAATCTGTGATGGTTTGTATATATGCGTTAAAGTATAATAACCTTGAGTGCTGATCTAGAAAGTGTTTAATTCTATTTAACTGATATATTTTTCTGGACATTGTTTTACATACCGACCGAACATGATGGGCCCAAGACAAATTATTATCGATATTTACTCCCAAAACTTTATGATCTCCTACCTCCTCTATTGCGTCGTTACCAATTAATATGGAATGAGGATTGTTTCGTATGTTTTGTCTCTTTTGTCTTGTTGTTATTAACATGTATTTGGTCTTTTTAGGGTGAAGACTCATGTGGTTATACTCCGTCCAATGAATGAGATCATCTACACTGTTCTGCAACGATGAATAAACTTTGTCTAATTTTTTATCAGTAGTGTGTAGGGTCGTATCGTCAGCAAAGAGTTCGCAGTCATCATTAATACTAAGAGGAAGATCATTAATATACAGGGAAAAGAGTAGTGGTCCAAGGACAGAGCCCTGGGGAACCCCGTATAACACAGGTCTTTTGCTGGATACGGTTGAATTAACGCAGACAGACTGCTCTCGCCCAGCTAAGAAAGAGGAGAGCAGGCATAAGGTTTGGGGTGACATTCTATATTCAACTAATTTTCTTAATAGTAATTCATGATTAATAACGTCGAAAGCTTTAGCAAAATCGATATATATATATATACTAGCATCAAAAGTGAAAGAGGTATTTCAGGCCAGGCACCTATTGCCCCCTAGTTCCGGTTATCAGAGAGAGGCTGCCGTGCCCTAAAATCTGATTGGTCGAAACGCTGGGGGCAAAGGTTATACGAAAAAGGTCTATTCGTCCCTGTCACCGGCACAAACACTCACTTAGACTCACAGACGCACACAGACACACAAACACAGACACACCCACACATTTACACATACTCTCTCTCTCTCTCTCTCTCTCTCTCTCTCTCTCTCTCTCTTTCTCTCTCTCACACATACACACACTCTCTCTCTCTTTCTCTTTCTCTCTCTCTCTCTCTCTCTCTCTCTCTCTCTCTCTCTCTCTCTCTCTCTCTCTTACAGCGCTCAGTTACATCTCTCTTTGGATTCCATCAACTTGTGAACACCTCAACCAGATTGACTGATACAACATCAACGTTGATTGACCACATTTACACTAATAATACTTCCATGGTGTCAAACGTGAAAACTGTACCTTCAAGCATCAGTGACCATTGTTCAGTATTTTGTTCTTGGTCGTTCAAGTTACCTAAGCCGGTGCACAAGGGCCATACAACTATTGAATATAGAAGCTTTAAAACGTTTGATGAAACTAAATTCTTCTTTGATCTCAGTTTAGCACCATTTTCCTCTGTGTTTAATCATGTTGTTGCTGACGAAGCGTTGGGCGCCCTTTTAGATATATTTTATCCTATAGTGGATAAGCATGCCCCACTACGTCACCACAGAGTGAAATATCCATCTCTTCCCCCATGGTTGACGGAACAGATTATAGAAGCCATGTCCCTGCGTGATTTTTACAAAGCAAACAACATGAAGTCTGATTTTAAGAAACAAAGGAATAAAGTGACAGAATTAACACGTCAAGCAAAAGCAAATTACTTTAATACATTAATCGAGGACAAGAAAGATATTGCAACTGTTTGGCGTGCTGTTAATAACATATTAGGTAAATCTAAACAGAACTCAAATCGGTCTGCCACAACCATCTCCCCTGAAGATTTTAATAGCCATTTTTTGTCCCTTGCCAATAGGCTAAATGAATCTGCAAAATGCGACAGTCCTGATTCTGACCTTGAAGTCTCTCTCACAAAATTACATGATTTTTGCAATGACAAATGTAAACCGGACGATTTTTTTACTATTCCAGACATGGCAGTGCATGAGGTAGGTAAGGCGCTAGAAGGCCTTGAGAATAAAAAGTCCATGGGTCCTGACAAGATTCCTCCTTACTTGGCCAAATTAGCTCTACCATATATTGTGGAGCCACTCACCTATGCGTATAATCTCTGCATAAAGCAAAATACTGTACCTAGTTTACTAAAAAGAGCAAAAGTAATTCCACTCCATAAAGGCGGAAATTTATCCGACCCAAATAATTTTAGACCCATTTCCTTATTACCCATTTTATCCAAACCATTGGAAAAACATATTCACAAACATTTGCTCGCGTACATAGAAAGCAGAAACCTTTGCCATCAATTTCAATCTGGTTTTCGAACAAATCACTCTTGTCACAGCGCCCTTACCACGCTATGCGACACCTGGTTGTCTGCAACAAACCGATCTGAAATCAGTGGTGCTGTGTTTCTCGACTTTAAAAAAGCGTTTGATCTTGATGATCATTCAATTTTACTGAAGAAATTACAGTTGTATCTCAGAAACAGTTCAGTGTGTAACTTTTTTGCTTCCTATTTACAGGACAGATCTCAATATACTGCCCTAAACTGTAAAATATCTACTGAGGAGACTGTGAAATGCGGGGTGCCTCAAGGGTCAGTGCTTGGGCCGATCTTGTTCTGTCTGTATATCAATGATCTGCCACTGCACATTTCTGACAGTAATGTAAGAAGTGATTTTTTTGCTGACGATTCTTCTCTTCACTCAAGTGGAAAGTCTGTTACAGTAATAGAGTCCTCCCTTCAAACAGCTTTAAACGATGCAAATAACTGGTGTAGTGCTAATGCTATGCTTGTCCATCCAATAAAAACTAAAAGTATGGTAATTGCAACCAGACAAAAACATCAGATTTCTCCACTCAAACTAAATCTTACTATTGGTACGCAATCAATTGAACAAGTTCAACAGCATCGCGTTTTAGGGGTAATTCTTGATTGTGAATTCAAGTGGCAGGCACAAATACAGCATATTTGCAAGAAAGTAGCCAAGAACGTTTTCCTCCTATCCAAGTTAAAGCAATATACCGACAGAAGGACTCTGGAAATGTTCCACCATGCTCATGTAATGCCTCACATTAATTATGTTTCGACGCTCTGGGATGGCAGCAGTGATGTCCACTTGAAAAAGTTAGACTCTCTCTATCGTCGCTCGGCCAAACTCATCGTAAAGGATAATGCCTCAACAGATATGAAATTAAAAATGCCTAACTTTCTTCCACTGGAAAAGCATCTCAAGTTAAACAAAGCCATTTTCATGCATAAATTGTATCACGGTAAAGTGCCGATTTACATTACATCATTATTTAATAAAGCTACCCACAGATATGGGTCGGTCAACTTGATCCCACCAATTCCACGAATTGACCTGTATAAGACCAGTCTTGCTTTTTTGGGTACTTCAGTTTGGAATTCACTTCCATCATCCTTTAAGCACCTAAAGTCATTAAAAAGTTTTAAAAAATGTGTAAAAAACCACTTAATGTCTGAGTAGTTTAACGCCTTTTGACTTACCAAACTTAGTATTACGTCAAAAATATGCTGTGCATTGTATATTCTGAACATATTTTTGTTACTCTATTGCTACCTGTTCGATTGCCACCAGCTTGTATATATAATTACCTGCATAGTATGCATTTGATTTTATGAATAACCACATATGTATGATCTTCATGCCTCATCTTTATCATCATCATCATCATTATCATCATCATTATCGTCATCATCATCATCATCGTCATCTTTATTATCACGTTTTCCGACCTCCTTTTGTTGGTTAACTTTTTAACTTTTTAATTTTTATTTATTTTTTTTTTATTTTTTTTTTTTTATTATATAATTGTGTGTCCATGCGTCCCAAGGACAGATTGTAAGAAAAGGCGTAGCCTTAAATCTAAATCCTTGTAAAATAAAGTTCAATTCAATTCAATTCAATTCTCTCTCTCTCTCTCTCTCTCTCTCTCTCTCTCTCTCTCTCTCTCTCTCTCTCTCTCTCTCTCTCTCTCTCTCACACACACACACGCACAAAAACTTAGAATGGGGGCTCCACTCTATATCTGAGTTAGGGTTGTTACGTGGAATGAAATCAAAGATGCGTTGTCATGAAGGTTGCAGCTTTTGTCAATCATGTCAGGGGCTGATCACATCTTTTATAAGGGGGCCGGGTTTCCAAATTCTTTTTAGGGTCAGAACGACGACGCGAAGCGCCCGAACCTCTTAGGGGGGACCGGGGGCATGCACTAAATACAGTATGTAGGATAAACAGAATACTACGTAACTATGTGGGTTTTTTTAAAGCAACTCCTGTAAATCTGGTACGACACAGCAAGCTATGTAGTATTCTCTGTTTACGCTACAACTTCATCTTTGTGACTGTTGTGTGCAATATATCTTGTATCTGCACGCCAGAAAATACGTTCAGACTGGAGACAGTGTTGTATTTGTACAAGAATGGGTAGGAAAACAGCGAGCTGTCATGCAATACATAGTGCTACAGGGTTTCATCTACTAGTGCTACAGGGTTTCATCTACTAGTGCGCCCTGCGCCATTGGCGCATTAAATCTGAAAATGTCCCAACACAATTTCCTTCAGTGCGTCAAAGGGCGCATTGAGATTACGTACCACTGCGCCACCAAATGTACACTTTACATAAGATGATTTACACAGACACACACACACACACACACACACACACACACACACACACACACACACACACACACACACACACACACACACACATATATATATATATCACCCATTGCACCTCGGTATAAGCAGACATAACGTATGTATGTGTTCTCGCTGAACAGTAGGGGAACGTATACTGTGTGTACTGTCAGCGTATACGGTAGTGTGGTTCGAAGCGATGTCTCCGATGAGGAGTGACAGTCAGTATAAAACTGTTATCGGAAACAGATAAATTACTGTAGTTCATGTATTGTTTTTTTTAAAAGACATGTATACTTATACTGATGAATAATCTGGTTGCTACTTTCGCGACGAAATTTGTTTTTGAAATATGCGACTTTTTTCTTTTACTGCCAGTTTCCGTTCTTGACTTTTTTTTTTAATAGCGTGCCTATTGTTTCAACATGGCGTATCGACAGAAAAGGGGTCGGCGAACTTGGCAACCCATCAACACCGATTTTGAAATGCTTGACTGTTCAAAAAAGGGGAAACCCCAAAAAATGTCTTTGCCATGGAAACCGGGGAGGCCTACACTGGATGACCTTGATTTTCCCGAACAAACAGAGAGTTTTAAAGATGCCATCCCCACACTCTCAGTCGGCACAGAACCAACGCCAGGGTCATCTCTTCAATCCGATGAATCAGGTAGACACTCTGCTGTTCTTTAATTAATTTCTTGTTTCTGAAGCAGCGCTGATTACATTTGTCAATAGCAAAAGGGGTAAAGAGGGAAATTTAATGGAAACTTTGAGCACTTCAGCCATACCATAACGGGCCATAGCCGGAGTGACTCGGGGAGTGAGATGAATTTTGCTTTTTGAATCAAATTAAGCTTACTAATACTGTAAGTAGATCTACTGTTTACGGTGTAAGGAACTTTTGGTAATCTTGAACTTTAGTGTGTTCATTAAATTCACAGCTGAGAATGCATTCTTTACTTATTTTAACGCATGATCTTGTTATTGTTTAAAATAGGGAGTGGTTTTGGAGCCTCCAGTCTAGGGAACCCGCAGTCACCAGTATCTCACAATATATTTAAATAGACTTTCATTTTTCACCCATCAGTCACCTTGCCTTCTTCGCTCAGTCGTTAGTGAAATGGGCTGGAGAATATGAGGTCACCGGTTCAAGTCTTGCCATTGTCGGTCCATTTTTATTTTTTATTTCAAAATGATCATCTGTTTAATTTTAAACTTGTTCCCCCCTCTCTGACAACTGCGAATAAACCGCATCTCTTTGAGCCTTCAGGCTCGACGGACCTCTAGCCACGGCCTTTAAAGTATTGTGGTGCCAGTGTGAAATTTGACATGACAAATTTAACTTGTGTCGCTTATAACTTGATAAGCTAAGGGTATGCGTTTTTGAGTTTCCTGACATAAGTTTAACTTTAGAAATTGCATTTTCATTTTCAGGGATCCAGGGTTTTATGGAGATTGACAGCAAAGAGGTCACCTTATCAGCCCATAGCCAGAGAAAAGCAGTTGAGGAAGACAGGTGGTGCGAACTCCGAGGATCCTTGTTGCAGACCAGGCTTGAATCTCTGTGCCCCGTGCAAATATGTAGCCATTGTCAGAAAAGGCAGACGGATATAATACGCTGCTGGGACTGTGGGCCTATGGTCTTCTTGTGTCATAACTGCTCCTCTAATATCCACCGGACAGTTATGTTCCACAAACCATATATTTGGAAGGTTAGAAACACTTACACTTAGTTAGAGTTAATATATTAATATCATCTATGTATTTTGCTATCTCTTAAATATTTATTTTCCCCACTCCTTGGTTTGATATTGATTTTGAGTGTTTCGCTTTTCATAGGCAAGTAATCTAATAAGGGAGAGTGTATTTTTCTTCATCCGGAGTCACGTATGCTGCTTTTACCATGTGGATCTAGCTCTTCGAGAGAAAAACAAACGTAATCACAGACACAGAGAAAATGATAACGTGATTTTTAAGTCAGACCAGAGACATACATTGAAGAGATGCGAAGCGAGGCCGGGAGGCGTGTAACTCTTGGGGTACCGCGTTCGGTCTGCGTGACCTCGCGCGATTGTCAGCCACTCATCCCGTACTACGCTGTTGTTCCTTGCCTTACATTGTGCGCGGAGGCAATGTTTGGGAGCTATTATTATCTTTTGTGCGCAACTTTACTTTCCCTTAACTAGCAAATGCATTACTGGTGTGTACATTAATCTGTTTGTATAATTTTTGACGCACTGTAATTAAATTTGATGCTTTTATGTCTCACTCAAAAGTGGTTCTCGCACTCACACTGGCGTGTGGATACAAAGTTACAAGTTCATAAAGGAGAAATGAGCGAAATTGCTTTCTTTATCATTCATCTTCTAATCACCAAATGATGCAATAATTTTCTTCTTGAGATTTTCTGTTTCTCTTGAGTGCAAATAATGAACAGTTTGCATGTTTTATTATCTATGATTTTCTATGAAACAGTTATAATTCTTTAAAAACACAACAATTATCAACGTTTACCTTTAAATGGTTATTTTTCTCTAAATTATGGATGCAAAAACGTTTTATTCAACTGTCCATGTTTTTTTTTGGTAAAGTAGACACTTGCACAATTATGCATTCTTCCCATACATTATGTCACTTTTATTGTCAATTTATTATTTATATTTTATTTTGGAGTGCAAAGTTTGGTAAATGATAGCTCAGTTCGCAGCCGGCCGGTGCTAGACAGAGGATTACTTGCCCCTGCCGTAGGCAAAGATAACGCGAGCGGGAAGACAGCGCTTTGCATCTCTTCTATCTATGTCTCTGGTCAGACTAACAAAATTAATTATGTAATTTTTGTTAATTTCCATTGTGACTGTGAGTCAGATATGTTTCATAAACACGTTTGATTTTCAGTAAGATTTTACTTCATATATTTCCCACTTATTGTTTTCACAGAGGTTTGGTTTAGAACGTTGGCAATCTGTTTTTTTTTTAACAGTACGTCATGTTATCTGTTTTTGGTATAATTGATTAGTTCATTATATTACATGAGACCATATGTTTTTACAATAAAGCAATTTGGTCTTTGACACACTTTGTATAATTCAGGAGGACAAGATGTATTGGCCAGTCCAGGAGGTACCTCACCTGAAACAGCTGCCCAGACACATTTGTGACAATGTCAGCACCATTGACATAGTTGTTTTTGATGCACATGGTAAGTACAAAAGTGTTTCATATTGTTCCCTTTCTCTGATGGTTGTGTGATAATCTTTCTTATTTATTTATCTTCTTCTTCTTCTGCGTTCGTGGGCTAAAACTCCCACGTACACTCGTGTCTTTGCACGAGTGGAAATTTACGTGTATGACCGTTTTTACCCCGCCATTAAGGCAGCCATATGCTGCTTTCGGAGGAAGCATGCTGGGTATTTTCGTGTTTCTATAACCCACCGAACTCTGACATGGATTACAGGATCTTTTTCGTGCGCACTTGGTCTTGTGTTTACACGAAGGGGGATAAGCCACTAGCAGGTCTGCACATAAGTTGACCTGGGAGATCGGAAAAATCTCCACACTTAACCCACCAGGATTCGAACCCTCGACCTTCCGATTAAGAGGCTGACGTCTTACCACCCCGCCACAGCGCCCGTCTTTTATTCATTTATGAACCAATGGATAATGAACTTACAGTTTTTCATTTGTTTACATTTAGTCAAGCATTGACGTTCTGTTTATATCCATCCAGGTGTATCACAAGATGTCCGGATGGACATTTGTCCCGATGAAGGTGTTGCTGTGACGATGCTCCAGTATGGTTTGTGGCCAGCAACCCCTTGTAACCCAAGGACGGCATTCAGCTTGCAACTGCTGGAACTCTGTGTTTGTATGCAGCTGCATGGATCTTTGTCTGTGCAAGCATTTGCAAACTCCATCCAGGAGCTGGACCTCCTCATGGGCATAAAAACAGCGGCCAAGACCAAGCCGGATTTGTACCGCAATCTCATTGGTGCAATCAATGAGTATCGGTATCATCGCACACAGGTGACAAGAGAAGGCAGACTGGCTGATGTTGATGTCCATTCCTGTGGAGTTTGCGAGGAGGTAATATTTATAACTTTTTGACTCACATGCGAAGCAAAAGTGAGTCTATGTACTCACCCGAGTCGTCCGTCCGTCCGTCCGGACGTCCGTCCGTCCGTCCGGAAAACTTTAACGTTGGATATTTCTTGGACACTATTCAGTCTATCAGTACCAAATTTGGCAAGATGGTGTATGATGACAAGGCCCCAAAAAACATACATAGCATCTTGACCTTGCTTCAAGGTCAAGGTCGCAGGGGCCATAAATGTTGCCTAAAAAACAGCTATTTTTCACATTTTTCACATTTTCTCTGAAGTTTTTGAGATTGAATACCTCACCTATATATGATATATAGGGCAAAGTAAGCCCCATCTTTTGATACCAGTTTGGTTTACCTTGCTTCAAGGTCAAGGTCACAGGAGCTCTTCAAAGTTGGATTGTATACATATTTTGAAGTGACCTTGACCCTGAACTATGGCAGATAACTGTTTCAAACTTAAAAATTATGTGGGGCAAATGTTATGCTTTCATCATGAGACACATTTGGTCACATATGATCAAGGTCAAGGTCACTTTGACCCTTATGAAATGTGACCAAAATAAGGTAGTGAACCACTAAAAGTGACCATATCTCATGGTAGAAAGAGCCAATAAGCACCATTGTACTTCCTATGTCTTGAATTAACAGCTTTGTGTTGCATGACCTTGGATGACCTTGACCTTGGGTCAAGGTCACATGCATTTTGGTAGGAAAAATGTGTAAAGCATGTGAGTCGTATGGGCTTTGCCCTTCTTGTTTTTTTTTATCTAGAGGACTTGTTTTAGTTTTGGTAATTGATTTATCACCAAGAGGGGTAATTTATTTTGTGTTTGGGATATATAGATGCAGGGTTGTACCTTAGCACTTGCCCGCCGGGGGTGGTTTCAAATTGCTCTGTGCGAATTTAAAATTCCTCTTCACTGCCTGTCTGGCACGACAAAGGTGTAAATGCAACACAGTCAAATGGAAGAGCAAAGAGCTCTCGCATTCGGTGTGCTACAAGACACCATCTTCGTTCAATGCGTTTGCTAGCGTGATGCTGTCTCTTACCTCTCACTCGTGTCCAAGCTTCGAACTTGCACTTAACCACACGTTTCAGTAACAATGTAGAGATTTCTTGATTCTTGAAGTGTTCACTCCACTGCTGTTATGGTATTGAACACACGCAAACAGGAGATCTCGAGAGGCAGCGAAAATCAGCGTTTGTGGTAGGATCAAACAGATTCAAGGTTAAAAACATCCAGGACCACGAATGGTCTGTTCTCCACGCTACATTGTCTAAGATAATGCTGCTCAGAAAAATCTGTTGAACAGGTTTTCATGCTGTTCAGTGTTTTTGTTAGTGTTAATGGTTAGTTTTTGTTTTCTGAGTGCGATTTCATGTGTGACTGGGTGACAAGGGGGTATGTGTGATTGTGTGGTAACTTTCTTAGTTACTGCTCTTGTTAGTTCAGTATTTTGGCCCCCGCTATTCTGGTTAGCATCCAAAATAGGTTAACCCTTAGGCTGATAGTTGCAACATATGTCGCGCTACTTTAGGTATACTGTCATGTGGTTGTCACGACATATGTTGCGCTACTGGCTCAGTCTGTTTGGTCGGTTCCGATTACCTCCATTGGATGTGAAAACCTATATGACCGTTTTTGACTCACATGCGAAGCAAAAGTGAGTCTATGTACTCACCCGAGTCGTCCGTCCGTCCGTCCGTCCGTCCGGCCGGCCGTCCGGCCGTCCGGAAAACTTTAACGTTGGATATTTCTTGGACACTATTCAGTCTATCAGTACCAAATTTGGCAAGATGGTGTATGATGATAAGGCCCCAAAAAACATACATAGCATCTTGACCTTGCTTCAAGGTCAAGGTCGCAGGGGCCATAAATGTTGCCTAAAAAACAGCTATTTTTCACATTTTTCCCATTTTCTCTGAAGTTTTTGAGATTCAATACCTCACCTATATATGATATATAGGGCAAAGTGAGCCCCATCTTTTGATACCAGTTTGGTTTACCTTGCTTCAAGGTCAAGGTCACAGGAGCTCTTCAAAGTTGGATTGTATACATATTTTGAAGTGACCTTGACCCTGAACTATGGAAGATAACTGTTTCAAACTTTAAATTATGTGGGGCACATGTTATGCTTTCATCATGAGACACATTTGGTCACATATGATCAAGGTCAAGGTCACTTTGACCCTTATGAAATGTGACCAAAATAAGGTAGTGAACCACTAAAAGTGACCATATCTCATGGTAGAAAGAGCCAATAAGCACCATTGTACTTCCTATGTCTTGAATTAACAGCTTTGTGTTGCATGACCTTGGATGACCTTGACCTTGGGTCAAGGTCACATGTATTTTGGTAGGAAAAATGTGTAAAGCATGTGAGTCGTATGGGCTTTGCCCTTCTTGTTCTTTATTTTTCTCTGTTAATTCACTAGTGGCTATGTAACATGTGTTACAGAATTGCACCAGTGTAAGGGTTAAGGTACACCCCTGTAGATGTTTAGCTATGTATAGGCTATAGCTACTTAAAGTTATAAACTGATTTCATGCAAATTGAACTGTTTCAACCCATCATTAGCATGTTTAGAGATTAAATACCTGGCTTGTTTTAATTTGTAACAGGACAGAAGTCGCTCCGTGCTGTCTTTGGATGGTAACTTTGCCTTGGTCCACAAACAACGCAGCGGTAATTACCAGACACCACGTCACAAGGACGGCTTCTTTGTTAAGGATGATGAAGTCAGTGAGTTTGTCAAGCAGTGGACAGCCAACGCATCATCCAAGGATTGTTCGGTATGTTTCCAGTCTACCTCTCTAGAAGTCTTATAATTGAGAAACTGGATCAAGTACATAGTAACAAGTTTTACAAGCATTTTGAGCAGTTTGACTTTAAAATTAACACATGGATACATTAATTTTCTGTACACTGCTGCTATCAGAACTGCCAACTCTTTCAGCGTAGCTTGCTTTACTTCTTGAAAGCCAGAAAACAATTACATGCATAGTGTCCCTGTTTGTTGGGAGTCCTGGTACTCATTTCAGCTTCTCATTATGTATCACAATGTAAATATAGGTCAGGGTAGGTGATGCCGACACTGGAAAGTGCAGCCCTGAAAGTGGCGAGTAGAAACATGTAACTGGCGAATAGAAATGTTCATCTACTCACCAAATGCAAGTAAAGTTGCTGAAAGAAATTGTTGGTTTGGCTAGTAAAGTTTGCTCTCTGGCTAGTCAATTTCCAGAATCACTAGCTAAAGGCTATTGCACTAGTTTTGGGACTTTCAGATACTCCATAATGAACGTGTATATATATATATATATATTATTATTAAGTAATATGAGACTGAGAGTGCTAAATATATGTTGTGTGCAGCTGCACACAGCTGTGCATAGTGACAAAATCTACTGCGCTCAGCTGCATACCGTGAATTTAACTGCGCATGATTTGCTAGAAAGGGGTGTCCCGCTTATGTGAAATGAGTTGCGGATGCCGTTCCTTTTTGAGATATGACTAAACGCTACATGTACTATGTATCGTCATGGAAAGTACATTAAGAAGCAAACACTGAACGCAGGACAGCTGTTAATAATCTTCTTTGGTTTTGTACTATTAGGTTCTATTTATCAAGTATAATACCTATGTTTTCAGGATTGCTCACAGTTCCAGGCTGGTGATGCTATCCGATCCAAAAACAAAACCAAAAAGCTGGATGTCACTGGTGTATTTGGTTCTGTGTGCCAACATGAATTCCCAGGCTTGATGCTCAACATGAAACAAGGGGAAATGTGAGTTTTTTGCAAAAAAGAAAGTGTGATGTGCTTATGAAGAAAAAAGCAGCTACGAAGCCGGAATGTAATGGGAGTGTTCCCGCTCCTAGATGTCTTCTTTTATGCCCTCACATTGAATTCATTAGGGCATGTCTCCTTTTCCAAGCAAGCTGCTTTAGTGAACCACCAATATGACAAGTAGGCACACACTAACACAAACATCAATAAATATACACTCAAAAATCTCTTATTCACAAATCACCTAAGAACAGTAAGCTTACAACAAGAAGAAGAAGACAACATTATCTTAAAATTTTTTAATTTTTTTTTAATTTTGAGCAATATGTTTCTTTTTTCTCTTATTTGTAGCATGGCATATCCATCTCTGCTGCTTTCAAAGTTGCCACAAAGAACCAGCGACTTGAGGGAGAAACAGCAACTGATAATGTATGATGTTGGGTGCAAGCTGCACAAGCATTTGAAAAACCGCATGAGCAACTTGGTGGAGCAGTTCCGATTCTCAGTGCCTGCCTTCCATCGTTTTGCACACAACATGCCTTGCCAGGTAAGCAAATGATATATGATATATGTATTTCATTTTATGCCTCATGAATCTTCTGAATGAATTTAAAACTCTTTGGTGAGAAAAAAAGCCTTGAGAGTTACAGAACTGTTCTGTGATGCTGGTGTTAATAATTAATTGATTGTCCCTGCTCTGCACATTTCTCTGCTCTGCACACTTTGCCTGCTCTGCGCATTTCCCTATTGTGTGTGTGTGAGTGTACTCTCACATACTTTTCCTTTTTGATGTGTCACGGACATGAAGATAAGATGCTAGAATTATGTTTTAAAATGATATCTTTGGTACATTATGAATTTTGTTTAGGTTTGTTCAAAACTATAACAGATTTAAATGTTTTTGATGTACAGTGGTATGTCTATCTAACGTCTTTGAAAATGTAACCGAAATTCGGTTATATGGAGGGAACGTAACATAGAGGATTGTTTTGTTATGTCCGGGTCTGTCAATGATCCGGAATGACATTGGTGTTTTGATTGATGCCGCCCACAAAGTAATGTTATTCTTTCCTTAAACGATTATGGTAACCTGTTTTCTATTCAATTAATTACCAACACAGTTTTCTTGCTTGTTTAATGAAGCCCCGTAACTACTCATGGGTTAAAGGTTTGAAATAGACAAACTGAGGTTGAACGAAAGCATGCGGTCCTAGCATGCACATCAATGTCGATACCACACACGATACCCAGCAACGATTTCGTTAAAAACAAAGAAAAGTGTCCCAAAGGCAAGGAACAAAGCGAATAAGAACCGCGGCAGTGTGTTGAAACTGATGTAAAATTGTAGCCAAAAGCGTCAGTTTTCACGATGAAACTTGACTCACTCATTCAAGGGACAACTGCACTACTGTGTGTCCACAGAGTTGAGTAATTTAGGACACTCCACTACTCACCTTCAAACTTCACTGACGGGATTCTGAGGATAATCTATTGTATGTCGCGTCATTCGGTCATGGATCGGGAAAAACCAAGAACAGTTCCAGATTTCAAAACCCATATTCGTCGGCCGCCATTGTTAGCTAGACCAAAAATGTTTACACACGCTTTGCATACCTACATCGCAAAATTTCATGACATCACCAGTACTTTCGATTTTGGTTCGATGTTCGGATTGCTTTCATAACGTTTCTGTAACTTTGCGTGTTTAAAAGGTAGTAGTTCCTGCACAGTTCTTTGCAAAATGAAGCAGACATCTGGTGAATGACCTTTATCTATTCAAAATAAAGTAATGACCTGAAATAGAAATGAAAAACCATGGCTTCAGCCGTTAAGGTGCCGCAGGATTTCAGCACGTGTTTGTGTCCGTAACGCTTACTCGCTCGACTGGAGATATAAGTTAGAGTAAATCAAACCCGTGATAATTTTGGGAAAAGTTGTAGTCCACGTATGGACGGCCCTATGTCGTATTAGAGAGGGGGGACGTAATATGGAGGTGAGAAATACTAAGACGAAGAAGGAGAACAAATTCGTCAGAGAAAAGTCGGTCGTAATATTGAAGGCCCTAGCTGTAAAAGAGAGGGGTGGTAAAGGGAGGTACCACTGTATATCTGTAATGATCCTGATAATACATAATTCTGCTCTAAAATCTTTGCGATAAAAATTACAAGTTCAGTGGCAGAGATGTTTGAAGCAGTTCAACTTTACATTGTTAGAACCCATTTGTTTCTGCAAGATGAAAGTTAGATTGACAAGATGGAGATGGAGCCTGAAACTGTATCCTGAATGCTTGAGACGCTCAGTCATTAGCTCTATCAGGTACACTGATCCTCCTTCTCATTTAGTCAAGTTTCTCGTGACAAACATTGGGTATTTAATGTCTTGTAATTGTTATTCCTGTTTCAGCTTACCTATGGTCAGAGGTGCACTGTTGGAGCTGGTCTCTGTGATGGTGAGGGAATGGAGCGTGTTTGGAGCTACTTGCGAAAATTTGCACCAGCTTCCAAACAGATGGCCATGGGCAGCAGAGAAGATCTGCTGAATGACGCTCTTTTTGCATACTCTAGAAAAAGCTTTTCAAGGCTAGGTTTGTGTAACTCTTAATAGTTAATGTTCATGGTATTAGTATTTGTGTTTTTATTTGTTTCCTCTGCTTTTTTTGTTGTTGTTGGTGGTGGTTTTTGATACAAAAGCACCATTAAACTGGAAGAAATTATTTGTACAGTTAAGAACAGTAACTGCAGATACCATCACAAATGTAACTAATTTCCAAGTGGAATTTTTTAATGGTCAAAGTGACAATGTCTCTTTATCATTGGGAATGGTATCAAGGCATGTGTCACATTAAATACCATTCTCTACAAAAAAGGCTATTTGACTCAAGCAATTCATAGCGCCCTGGCTTTGTTATTAGTTTTTTGTTATCAGGCTGGTTTCACTTTCAAACCAATTGCGCGGGGATTTCTGTATTTCCCAGTCATCATTCAGTACAGGCACTAGGCATTTCAAATTGTACCACCTGTGTGTGCAAATGCATGCACAAGGATCCTTCTAGTTTTACTTTCATGGGCTGAAACTCACACATAAACTCATATTTTGTGCATGAGTGGATTTTTACATATATGACTGATTTTTACCCTGCTATTCAAGCAGCCATAGGCTGATTTCAGCGGATACATTCTTGTTATTTTCTATTTCTATAACGCACCAAACTCTGACATGGATTTCAAGATCTTTTCTGTGTGTACTTGGTCTTGTGCTTATGTGTACACATAAAAGGAGTATGCATTCAAAGGTCTGCTTAATATTTGACTTGGGAGATCTGAAAAATAACAACCTTCAACCAATTAGGCGCAGTAGGGATTTGAAGCTTCTGCGTGAGAGGTCAGGGTCTTATCCACTAGGCCTCTGTGTCTGGCACACATTGAGTAACCAATGTCGGCATTACAGATCCAAAGTTTAGAGCAAATGTTCAGGGGTTGAGGAACACTTGAGAAGCTTGCACCAATACTTTTGATTGCAGCAGCCCTCATGGCAGGATTACAAAGCATGTAGGGGATATATTGTCTGATTGCATGAACAAAATGTCTTGGTGTGTTTGTTTCCATCTTATTTTTGGTTCTCTTGCCGTTTTAGTGTTGTTATTTTTGTTTTGTTTACTTTACACTTCAATGTTTGCTTATTACTTTTGTTTGCTTTGTTCTAATTGCTTAGGAAAAAAGCTGTTGAGGCAGATGGAAACTGCAGCCAGAATGAAGCAAAGGTCACAGTCTGACTTCCAGGGCATTGAGCAGGAACTGAAGGGCCACTCAGACATAGGTAGGTGCTGTCAGCTCCAATGCTTTCATTCAAAAGTAAGGTCGTTATTTGGTCTTGATGGTTATAAAAATATGTTCAGTTCTGTTAGGGTGTTCTGGCTTGATATGGGCTTTTTTCATCTGCAAACTTGTTGATAATTGACTCAGTATTGAGAAGCGTGTTGTTCTCTTGTAATTTGACTTGTCATTTTGATTCCAAGATAATTGCAAAGTAGTTTGACAATAATTTTTTTATTTTATTTATTTTGTTGTTGTTGCTTTCAGCTGGTACTTCAAAGGACTGGTTGACAGCTTTGCAAAAGGATTGTACCTCACAACCCAGCGTCAGAGGTGAGCATGTAAGAAACCATAAATAAGTGAATGGTTCAAGAACTGTTGTGGTCTTTCTGGATGATTTTTAGAAACATTGTGAATTAAAATTTAAAAGGCATTACTGCAAAGAACTTTATGTTTTATTGTAATTCAATCAAGTTTGCGTTTTAATGAAACAGATTTTGTGATTGGTCAAAATGCCCAAACTCATGAAAAATTACCGGTCATTAATTGTCGATAACCACTCGCTAAAAAATCCATTAACAACCTGCTGGCGAGGCGCATTGATACAGCCTCAACTAGTCTCGGTTAGCTTTGAGGGTCATTTTACAAGGAAATATGAAGGCCAGCGAAATACCGAGACCATTTATATGCGAAGTGATGACGTCGAATACGTGACGTAAGTTGATGCATGAATTCTTCCGGATTACGTCAGTCAATTCCAAAGATCGCTTTTGTGATGAAAAGAATGTGTTTTGAGTTTGCTGTCAAAAAACCTGTCAAAAAAGAAGGGAAAATGTATGTGAAAGAAAACAAAACAGGAGCAGAGTGATACGATAGGAATACAGAGACATATTTCTTGGGACTTGACCCTGGCAGGTAGGTGGACTGAAAGTAGTGTGTGAACAGAACGGAACCAATTCTGTCTGTTTACCATCGCATGAAAGCAGGAAAGAGATCGTCGTCAGATTGAATTACAATAACATTAACATGCTTCCATTTGAAACTTCTCAGTCTTCATCTTCATCCATCGGGCTTCAATTAGCTTTGGTCAGGCGTCAATATGACGACCTCGAAGTTTCAAATGGAAGCATGTTTGTGTGTAATTAAAGTGCCTTTTTCAGAAAAGATGTTGTGTTAATGATAAAAGGGAAATTTGTCACAGAAGAATTTGTGAAAGTTTATCAATATCTTTGCATTCTTTGTCCATTTTAGTTGATATATAAATAGAGAATACTACATAGCTTGCTGTGTCGTACCAGATTTACACGAGTTGTTTTTTTTAAATATTGAACTGCGAGTGAAAGCGAGCTGTTCACTATTTGAAAAAGCAACGAGTGTAAATCTGGTACGAAACGGCCAGCCATCTAGTATTCTGTTTATCTTGCATACTGTACTTACGTGTATTTGACTGAAAATATCCTGCAGTCGAGGCAGCTAAATTGAAGATGCTTGTTTTGCAACCTTGATCTCTTCTAAAGCCTCGTGCAGTCTATTACGTCAAAGCAAAGAAACGTCACTGTGAAAGTGTGGCGTGATGTGTTCTAAAAATTCATCGAGGGTAATTAGCGAGCGCGAATTCTTTAGTTCTATAATGACGTTTGTCTCGGTGACTTTGAAATCATAAGCAGTCGAAATACAGGTCCCTGCCAGACTTGCTTGACATGACCTCA
This sequence comes from Littorina saxatilis, assembly GCF_037325665.1. NCBI lineage: Eukaryota > Metazoa > Mollusca > Gastropoda > Littorinimorpha > Littorinidae > Littorina > Littorina saxatilis. The sequence continues at coordinate 5,594,127 of NC_090259.1, read as the reverse complement.
TTTTCATGATATACACACGTGTGATTTGAACGATTATTATCTCACGGGTGTCTCTCTCAGGAATGTAGGATAAAAAAAATATTTAAAAAATGTATATGTTGTCATTTGTAGGTGATGCAAAGCTGACATTGAGGGAGGAGTATGCATACACCATTGTGCAAGTTGCAGAAAAACGGTAAGTATGTAGAGACGGTGAAGGAAAAGTACAAATAAGTTTTGAAGAAAAAGATTAAAACTGAAAAAATCGTCTGGTTAAAAGCCCTTGTGTGTCAGTTTTACTGAACACCAGTGATTGACACACATTTTTGTTTAAGCTAGTCCTTTATTTCTGTGATAATAACATAGTAATGTAATTAAATACATTTAAGAACACAAAGATAAATCTACTTGTTAATTTGTTCTTTGTTGCAGAGCTGAACTGCAAACAAGTGAATCAGAGAACACAAAAGAGAAACTTTCTGCAGACATTGAAAGGTGGGTCGAATGTGTTGCAAACCTTTTTTAACAATTTTTTTTTTAGGGTTCAAGGCATTTTTAGAACTTGTATTGACACGGACAGTGGGCTAGTGGATAAGATGTCTACCCCCCAAGTAGAAGGTCTTGGGTTCGACAAAGTATGTACAGACCTGCTAGTGCCTTATACCCCTTCGTGTGTACACACAAGCACAACACCAAGGGCGCATTGAAAAGATCATATAACCTATGTCGGAGTTGTGTGGATTATAGAAACGTGAAACTTCCAGCATGCATCCCCTGAAAGAGGCGTATGGCTGCCTAAATGGCATACAGGGAAAGGCCCACGCATGCAAAAAAAAAACCAAGTGTTTCAGCACATGAATTCAGAAGAAGAAGAATCTTTTATTGTAACTAATATACCCAACCAACCACCCAACCCCTTCTTTCAAACTTGAAACAAAATCAAAATTTGTAGGTTCATTTTGTGATTACGGTGATTTGTGAATAAGAGATTTTTGGCTCACGAAGTGTAGCCTATGCGATCGTAACGTTGTCTGTCTGTGCGTTTGTGCGTGCGTGCGTGTGTGTGTGTGTGTGTATGTCTGCACGGTAGAAACTTTAACATTTCCGAGTCTATGTGTGAGTGGTTATCCAAGACTATGGATAAAGCTCGCATAAGATTACGTCACGGTCAAAAGTGTTTGACGTCAATTAATGCATCATGACGGCATGCCTCCCTGTAGTCTTTCTCTCTCGCGTGGTGTGTGTGGTCTCGGTCATTGTTATTTTGAGCGGGCCGAGACTATTTGGCAGTCGTGTCCCTGTAAGTAGGCTACATGCAGACACAGACAGATCTAGATCAAGTGTCTCTCTTTCTTGCACAGTGTCACCTAAGCTTACTGTGTGTGTGGGTGTGTATGTGTGACGGACTGATTGAGTTTGTGTTACTGTTTGTCTATTTCTTACGTGAGCCTTGAAGGCTTCGCCTCTTGTTGAATGTATATTTATTGATGTTTGTGTTAGAGTGTGCCTTTTTGTCATATTGGTGGTTCATTAGAGCAGCTTGCTTGGAAAAGGAGACATGCCCTAATGAATTCACTGTGAGGGCATAAAAGAAGACATCTAGGAGCGGGGACAACCCATTACATTCTGGCTTCGTAGCTGCTTTTCTTTCATAAGCACATCACATTTTCTTTTTAGCCTGTTGTGTGGCTCACTTAATTTGTGCCTAATTTTGTTTCAGGCTTCTCATTCAGGCACATAAGCTTCAGAGACGCTGCAGACTGGACAGACCACTGGATGCAAAAGATGCCAGCACTAAGAATGCAGCAGTGGAAGCCAAGGCAAAATTTGTGCGCACCAGCCTTTCCACTGCACTGACTTTGTCAAAAGAGAGGCAGTTCTTGAACCACCTCCGTGCAAAATATGCAGGTGATTTGTAAATGTCTTGTCTGGGGGAAAAAGACAGTTGACTGTGTCTAACAGATAATCAGGGATCGCGCTAGCTTTTTAAAAACGCGTAAGTCATACGCAACGAAACGAAAAAAACGCGTCACGGACCAATATTTTTGCGTACTACGAAAACACGTACAGACACAAACAAAACACGCACGAAAGACTTAAAGACACTCCTTACCTAAATACGGCGAGTTTTCCTGTCGAACTCCGCGCACGCCTGTCGAATAACACCCCTGCTGTCTCCAACCTTCGGGCCTTGCGAGTTTGTTTCCCGCTCTAATACGACTAGACACACTTTCCGCCTTTTGGAAGCGCGAGATGGGAGAGCAGCTAATGTCTGTTTCATTATCCGACAAGACATTATCTGGAAATACCCTCGTTACGTTCGTTTGCGATACTTCGATGCAAAAAGAAACGGACTTTAGTTTTGACGCGCAGATTTCATGTGTGTCGTCACTTCTCGAGCCCTATAGTCAGTTTCAGGATCGGGTGATTATTAAGTCAGAGCAAAAGCGCTGCGTGAAGACAAGAAAAAGTTACAATATTTTTGCGTATGGCTTACGCGGCGCGGCGAAAAAAACGCGTCAGCGACTTTTAAAATGCGTCAAATACGCAAAAATCGTGCGTAAACGCGATCCCTGGATAATGCAGACTATATTTATTTTATATAAGATAAACTTTTGTTTGGCAAACTAGGGGTTGCTGGTACTGGTAGCAGCACTCAGGCAAAACTGTACTTTTTGAGACTGTGAGATTAAAGTATCTCTTGTGTTCCCATTGTTATTCACGTAGCAAAATCACTTGAAGGCCTATCTAAAAGATTTGATGAGTGTTAACACATTTCTGCACTAATGAAAACAAATTGATTAGCAAGATTAACGATTGAAGTTATGTGCCTGTAAAGATCAAATTGGATCTCAAATGGCAATGACGCTTTTAAGTTTAATTTATCTTTGTTATGCGTTTTTTCCTCTTAATTTAATTTGAGAGCAAAATTGTTCCCATGATGGCATAAATAATTTTCAAAAGATATATAAGTTCAAATATTTGCTCTGGTCTGATGCAAATATATTTTCTTTGTAATAAAAAAAAAAGTAGGTTTTTTTTTTAGAAGTTTGCTCCAGTGTCCGCAGTTATTTATTTTATACAACTCGTAGACAAGCTTTATCTCACAGCTAGCACTCTTTGTTACGTTTGTGTGTGTGATCTAACAGATGGACAGTCGGTGGCCTCCAGGATTGGCAAGCAGCTGAAGATCAACAGCCAAAACTTGGCCAAAGCTTCGGACAACTTGGCGAGTTATGGCTGTGAGGTGAGCAGCAAGGACCTGAAGGACCTGGACCACCCTGTGTATGTCCAGCTCCAGGCATCAGGACTCAACCACCTGCAACAGAAGGCAGCCCTGGCCTATGCTGACTTTGAACGTGCATGTGAGGGGGAGGAAGCAACCAAAAAGGATATGGGCCTTTTTTTAACATGTTTAGCGAAAAAGGAAAAGAAGCTGGACATGCTCATCTGTGACGTTCCGTTAAGTTCCGACCAGTACGGGGAACTTCACATTTTGTGTGCTCGGAGAATTGCACTCGAGCAACTCCATGAAACTTGTGCAACGGACTTTGCCAAGCACATTGCCATTAACAGTTGGGTTTATTCCAAAAGCCATCTGCTTGAGACGCTTTCAGCAAGTTCACTAGAACCAACATTTGACCTCCAAGAATGTGATTTGGTAGAATGTGACGAGGTGGAGGATTCCAGTGATGATGACATGTGAAGAAAGACCAGGCAACTGACAACAGTGTTGGCTAACTTGAAATGTCAATAGGTCATAGTGTTATGCAGTGTTCATCTTTATAGTTGGGTAGAAGCAGACATTGTTTGCCATTGTCATTTCAATAGCGCTATTTCTCATGATGAACTGAACATGCAAAGGGTACATTACCATTAAACGCTAATTGCTACTTCTGAGTAAATGGATTCATAACCTTGGTGGGTGCTTACAAGGTCCTTGATATGCTGTTTTTGCAAGGAGTATAATCTGCACATACTGTACACGGTAATCAGAACTATTCTTAGGGGGTAATTTACAGTGCATTTGTGACTACAAAGTTTATGCTTTGAACTAGACTTTCTTCTGTTAATTGAGTTAATCTTTGGGCATGCATATTTTTTGTTTTTGTTGTGTGGGTGGTATTGATGTTATTTACATATTGACATACTCACTGGAATCCTCCTCCTCCTCACAGTCTACCAAATCAAATTCTTGGAGGTCCAATGTTTGTTCTAGTGAACCACTAAGTTGCATAAATATTTGTAAGTTTGCGGACAATACAACTCTTAATTTGGATGGGAGTAAGGAATCGTTTGTTGAATGTGTTAAAACTTACTAGAGATCTTTTTGAATCTCTGGATTAAAGATAAATAATGAAAAAACTCAAATTGTCTGGATCGGAAGAAAGTAAAATTCATAAGAAAGATATATGAGGGACGTGAACTGGGATTGTTAAAGTATTGGGAGTCGATTTTTCAACAAACACCAACAACATTTTGGAAATTAATTACAATAAAAAGAGATTAAAATAGTTTTGAATGATTGATGCCGAAGACAGTTAACTCCATTCGTTAAAATTATAATTTTGAAAACCATGGTCTTGTCCAAATGGATTATTTATTAACTGTACCATTGCCAGACCTATCCGAAGCTTTTTACGAGAAGTTAATGCAGCCTTTTGTTCCTTCCTGTGGAATGGAAATGTGCAAAGATTCGGGGAAATG
>NC_090259.1:5479347-5589241 GCF_037325665.1 Littorina saxatilis | reverse complement strand
GGGTCAAGGTCACATGCATTTTGGTAGGAAAAATGTGTAAAGCATGTGAGTCGTATGGGCTTTGCCCTTCTTGTTTTTTTTTATCTAGAGGACTTGTTTTAGTTTTGGTAATTGATTTATCACCAAGAGGGGTAATTTATTTTGTGTTTGGGATATATAGATGCAGGGTTTGTACCTTAGCACTTGCCCGCCGGGGGTGGTTTCAAATTGCTCTGTGCGAATTTAAAATTCCTCTTCACTGCCTGTCTGGCACGACAAAGGTGTAAATGCAACACAGTCAAATGGAAGAGCAAAGAGCTCTCGCATTCGGTGTGCTACAAGACACCATCTTCGTTCAATGCGTTTGCTAGCGTGATGCTGTCTCTTACCTCTCACTCGTGTCCAAGCTTCGAACTTGCACTTAACCACACGTTTCAGTAACAATGTAGAGATTTCTTGATTCTTGAAGTGTTCACTCCACTGCTGTTATGGTATTGAACACACGCAAACAGGAGATCTCGAGAGGCAGCGAAAATCAGCGTTTGTGGTAGGATCAAACAGATTCAAGGTTAAAAACATCCAGGACCACGAATGGTCTGTTCTCCACGCTACATTGTCTAAGATAATGCTGCTCAGAAAAATCTGTTGAACAGGTTTTCATGCTGTTCAGTGTTTTTGTTAGTGTTAATGGTTAGTTTTTGTTTTCTGAGTGCGATTTCATGTGTGACTGGGTGACAAGGGGGTATGTGTGATTGTGTGGTAACTTTCTTAGTTACTGCTCTTGTTAGTTCAGTATTTTGGCCCCCGCTATTCTGGTTAGCATCCAAAATAGGTTAACCCTTAGGCTGATAGTTGCAACATATGTCGCGCTACTTTAGGTATACTGTCATGTGGTTGTCACGACATATGTTGCGCTACTGGCTCAGTCTGTTTGGTCGGTTCCGATTACCTCCATTGGATGTGAAAACCTATATGACCGTTTTTGACTCACATGCGAAGCAAAAGTGAGTCTATGTACTCACCCGAGTCGTCCGTCCGTCCGTCCGTCCGGCCGGCCGTCCGGCCGTCCGGAAAACTTTAACGTTGGATATTTCTTGGACACTATTCAGTCTATCAGTACCAAATTTGGCAAGATGGTGTATGATGATAAGGCCCCAAAAAACATACATAGCATCTTGACCTTGCTTCAAGGTCAAGGTCGCAGGGGCCATAAATGTTGCCTAAAAAACAGCTATTTTTCACATTTTTCCCATTTTCTCTGAAGTTTTTGAGATTCAATACCTCACCTATATATGATATATAGGGCAAAGTGAGCCCCATCTTTTGATACCAGTTTGGTTTACCTTGCTTCAAGGTCAAGGTCACAGGAGCTCTTCAAAGTTGGATTGTATACATATTTTGAAGTGACCTTGACCCTGAACTATGGAAGATAACTGTTTCAAACTTTAAATTATGTGGGGCACATGTTATGCTTTCATCATGAGACACATTTGGTCACATATGATCAAGGTCAAGGTCACTTTGACCCTTATGAAATGTGACCAAAATAAGGTAGTGAACCACTAAAAGTGACCATATCTCATGGTAGAAAGAGCCAATAAGCACCATTGTACTTCCTATGTCTTGAATTAACAGCTTTGTGTTGCATGACCTTGGATGACCTTGACCTTGGGTCAAGGTCACATGTATTTTGGTAGGAAAAATGTGTAAAGCATGTGAGTCGTATGGGCTTTGCCCTTCTTGTTCTTTATTTTTCTCTGTTAATTCACTAGTGGCTATGTAACATGTGTTACAGAATTGCACCAGTGTAAGGGTTAAGGTACACCCCTGTAGATGTTTAGCTATGTATAGGCTATAGCTACTTAAAGTTATAAACTGATTTCATGCAAATTGAACTGTTTCAACCCATCATTAGCATGTTTAGAGATTAAATACCTGGCTTGTTTTAATTTGTAACAGGACAGAAGTCGCTCCGTGCTGTCTTTGGATGGTAACTTTGCCTTGGTCCACAAACAACGCAGCGGTAATTACCAGACACCACGTCACAAGGACGGCTTCTTTGTTAAGGATGATGAAGTCAGTGAGTTTGTCAAGCAGTGGACAGCCAACGCATCATCCAAGGATTGTTCGGTATGTTTCCAGTCTACCTCTCTAGAAGTCTTATAATTGAGAAACTGGATCAAGTACATAGTAACAAGTTTTACAAGCATTTTGAGCAGTTTGACTTTAAAATTAACACATGGATACATTAATTTTCTGTACACTGCTGCTATCAGAACTGCCAACTCTTTCAGCGTAGCTTGCTTTACTTCTTGAAAGCCAGAAAACAATTACATGCATAGTGTCCCTGTTTGTTGGGAGTCCTGGTACTCATTTCAGCTTCTCATTATGTATCACAATGTAAATATAGGTCAGGGTAGGTGATGCCGACACTGGAAAGTGCAGCCCTGAAAGTGGCGAGTAGAAACATGTAACTGGCGAATAGAAATGTTCATCTACTCACCAAATGCAAGTAAAGTTGCTGAAAGAAATTGTTGGTTTGGCTAGTAAAGTTTGCTCTCTGGCTAGTCAATTTCCAGAATCACTAGCTAAAGGCTATTGCACTAGTTTTGGGACTTTCAGGTCTGAAATGCCGTTTAAGATACTCCATAATGAACGTGTATATATATATATATATATTATTATTAAGTAATATGAGACTGAGAGTGCTAAATATATGTTGTGTGCAGCTGCACACAGCTGTGCATAGTGACAAAATCTACTGCGCTCAGCTGCATACCGTGAATTTAACTGCGCATGATTTGCTAGAAAGGGGTGTCCCGCTTATGTGAAATGAGTTGCGGATGCCGTTCCTTTTTGAGATATGACTAAACGCTACATGTACTATGTATCGTCATGGAAAGTACATTAAGAAGCAAACACTGAACGCAGGACAGCTGTTAATAATCTTCTTTGGTTTTGTACTATTAGGTTCTATTTATCAAGTATAATACCTATGTTTTCAGGATTGCTCACAGTTCCAGGCTGGTGATGCTATCCGATCCAAAAACAAAACCAAAAAGCTGGATGTCACTGGTGTATTTGGTTCTGTGTGCCAACATGAATTCCCAGGCTTGATGCTCAACATGAAACAAGGGGAAATGTGAGTTTTTTGCAAAAAAGAAAGTGTGATGTGCTTATGAAGAAAAAAGCAGCTACGAAGCCGGAATGTAATGGGAGTGTTCCCGCTCCTAGATGTCTTCTTTTATGCCCTCACATTGAATTCATTAGGGCATGTCTCCTTTTCCAAGCAAGCTGCTTTAGTGAACCACCAATATGACAAGTAGGCACACACTAACACAAACATCAATAAATATACACTCAAAAATCTCTTATTCACAAATCACCTAAGAACAGTAAGCTTACAACAAGAAGAAGAAGACAACATTATCTTAAAATTTTTTAATTTTTTTTTAATTTTGAGCAATATGTTTCTTTTTTCTCTTATTTGTAGCATGGCATATCCATCTCTGCTGCTTTCAAAGTTGCCACAAAGAACCAGCGACTTGAGGGAGAAACAGCAACTGATAATGTATGATGTTGGGTGCAAGCTGCACAAGCATTTGAAAAACCGCATGAGCAACTTGGTGGAGCAGTTCCGATTCTCAGTGCCTGCCTTCCATCGTTTTGCACACAACATGCCTTGCCAGGTAAGCAAATGATATATGATATATGTATTTCATTTTATGCCTCATGAATCTTCTGAATGAATTTAAAACTCTTTGGTGAGAAAAAAAGCCTTGAGAGTTACAGAACTGTTCTGTGATGCTGGTGTTAATAATTAATTGATTGTCCCTGCTCTGCACATTTCTCTGCTCTGCACACTTTGCCTGCTCTGCGCATTTCCCTATTGTGTGTGTGTGAGTGTACTCTCACATACTTTTCCTTTTTGATGTGTCACGGACATGAAGATAAGATGCTAGAATTATGTTTTAAAATGATATCTTTGGTACATTATGAATTTTGTTTAGGTTTGTTCAAAACTATAACAGATTTAAATGTTTTTGATGTACAGTGGTATGTCTATCTAACGTCTTTGAAAATGTAACCGAAATTCGGTTATATGGAGGGAACGTAACATAGAGGATTGTTTTGTTATGTCCGGGTCTGTCAATGATCCGGAATGACATTGGTGTTTTGATTGATGCCGCCCACAAAGTAATGTTATTCTTTCCTTAAACGATTATGGTAACCTGTTTTCTATTCAATTAATTACCAACACAGTTTTCTTGCTTGTTTAATGAAGCCCCGTAACTACTCATGGGTTAAAGGTTTGAAATAGACAAACTGAGGTTGAACGAAAGCATGCGGTCCTAGCATGCACATCAATGTCGATACCACACACGATACCCAGCAACGATTTCGTTAAAAACAAAGAAAAGTGTCCCAAAGGCAAGGAACAAAGCGAATAAGAACCGCGGCAGTGTGTTGAAACTGATGTAAAATTGTAGCCAAAAGCGTCAGTTTTCACGATGAAACTTGACTCACTCATTCAAGGGACAACTGCACTACTGTGTGTCCACAGAGTTGAGTAATTTAGGACACTCCACTACTCACCTTCAAACTTCACTGACGGGATTCTGAGGATAATCTATTGTATGTCGCGTCATTCGGTCATGGATCGGGAAAAACCAAGAACAGTTCCAGATTTCAAAACCCATATTCGTCGGCCGCCATTGTTAGCTAGACCAAAAATGTTTACACACGCTTTGCATACCTACATCGCAAAATTTCATGACATCACCAGTACTTTCGATTTTGGTTCGATGTTCGGATTGCTTTCATAACGTTTCTGTAACTTTGCGTGTTTAAAAGGTAGTAGTTCCTGCACAGTTCTTTGCAAAATGAAGCAGACATCTGGTGAATGACCTTTATCTATTCAAAATAAAGTAATGACCTGAAATAGAAATGAAAAACCATGGCTTCAGCCGTTAAGGTGCCGCAGGATTTCAGCACGTGTTTGTGTCCGTAACGCTTACTCGCTCGACTGGAGATATAAGTTAGAGTAAATCAAACCCGTGATAATTTTGGGAAAAGTTGTAGTCCACGTATGGACGGCCCTATGTCGTATTAGAGAGGGGGGACGTAATATGGAGGTGAGAAATACTAAGACGAAGAAGGAGAACAAATTCGTCAGAGAAAAGTCGGTCGTAATATTGAAGGCCCTAGCTGTAAAAGAGAGGGGTGGTAAAGGGAGGTACCACTGTATATCTGTAATGATCCTGATAATACATAATTCTGCTCTAAAATCTTTGCGATAAAAATTACAAGTTCAGTGGCAGAGATGTTTGAAGCAGTTCAACTTTACATTGTTAGAACCCATTTGTTTCTGCAAGATGAAAGTTAGATTGACAAGATGGAGATGGAGCCTGAAACTGTATCCTGAATGCTTGAGACGCTCAGTCATTAGCTCTATCAGGTACACTGATCCTCCTTCTCATTTAGTCAAGTTTCTCGTGACAAACATTGGGTATTTAATGTCTTGTAATTGTTATTCCTGTTTCAGCTTACCTATGGTCAGAGGTGCACTGTTGGAGCTGGTCTCTGTGATGGTGAGGGAATGGAGCGTGTTTGGAGCTACTTGCGAAAATTTGCACCAGCTTCCAAACAGATGGCCATGGGCAGCAGAGAAGATCTGCTGAATGACGCTCTTTTTGCATACTCTAGAAAAAGCTTTTCAAGGCTAGGTTTGTGTAACTCTTAATAGTTAATGTTCATGGTATTAGTATTTGTGTTTTTATTTGTTTCCTCTGCTTTTTTTGTTGTTGTTGGTGGTGGTTTTTGATACAAAAGCACCATTAAACTGGAAGAAATTATTTGTACAGTTAAGAACAGTAACTGCAGATACCATCACAAATGTAACTAATTTCCAAGTGGAATTTTTTAATGGTCAAAGTGACAATGTCTCTTTATCATTGGGAATGGTATCAAGGCATGTGTCACATTAAATACCATTCTCTACAAAAAAGGCTATTTGACTCAAGCAATTCATAGCGCCCTGGCTTTGTTATTAGTTTTTTGTTATCAGGCTGGTTTCACTTTCAAACCAATTGCGCGGGGATTTCTGTATTTCCCAGTCATCATTCAGTACAGGCACTAGGCATTTCAAATTGTACCACCTGTGTGTGCAAATGCATGCACAAGGATCCTTCTAGTTTTACTTTCATGGGCTGAAACTCACACATAAACTCATATTTTGTGCATGAGTGGATTTTTACATATATGACTGATTTTTACCCTGCTATTCAAGCAGCCATAGGCTGATTTCAGCGGATACATTCTTGTTATTTTCTATTTCTATAACGCACCAAACTCTGACATGGATTTCAAGATCTTTTCTGTGTGTACTTGGTCTTGTGCTTATGTGTACACATAAAAGGAGTATGCATTCAAAGGTCTGCTTAATATTTGACTTGGGAGATCTGAAAAATAACAACCTTCAACCAATTAGGCGCAGTAGGGATTTGAAGCTTCTGCGTGAGAGGTCAGGGTCTTATCCACTAGGCCTCTGTGTCTGGCACACATTGAGTAACCAATGTCGGCATTACAGATCCAAAGTTTAGAGCAAATGTTCAGGGGTTGAGGAACACTTGAGAAGCTTGCACCAATACTTTTGATTGCAGCAGCCCTCATGGCAGGATTACAAAGCATGTAGGGGATATATTGTCTGATTGCATGAACAAAATGTCTTGGTGTGTTTGTTTCCATCTTATTTTTGGTTCTCTTGCCGTTTTAGTGTTGTTATTTTTGTTTTGTTTACTTTACACTTCAATGTTTGCTTATTACTTTTGTTTGCTTTGTTCTAATTGCTTAGGAAAAAAGCTGTTGAGGCAGATGGAAACTGCAGCCAGAATGAAGCAAAGGTCACAGTCTGACTTCCAGGGCATTGAGCAGGAACTGAAGGGCCACTCAGACATAGGTAGGTGCTGTCAGCTCCAATGCTTTCATTCAAAAGTAAGGTCGTTATTTGGTCTTGATGGTTATAAAAATATGTTCAGTTCTGTTAGGGTGTTCTGGCTTGATATGGGCTTTTTTCATCTGCAAACTTGTTGATAATTGACTCAGTATTGAGAAGCGTGTTGTTCTCTTGTAATTTGACTTGTCATTTTGATTCCAAGATAATTGCAAAGTAGTTTGACAATAATTTTTTTATTTTATTTATTTTGTTGTTGTTGCTTTCAGCTGGTACTTCAAAGGACTGGTTGACAGCTTTGCAAAAGGATTGTACCTCACAACCCAGCGTCAGAGGTGAGCATGTAAGAAACCATAAATAAGTGAATGGTTCAAGAACTGTTGTGGTCTTTCTGGATGATTTTTAGAAACATTGTGAATTAAAATTTAAAAGGCATTACTGCAAAGAACTTTATGTTTTATTGTAATTCAATCAAGTTTGCGTTTTAATGAAACAGATTTTGTGATTGGTCAAAATGCCCAAACTCATGAAAAATTACCGGTCATTAATTGTCGATAACCACTCGCTAAAAAATCCATTAACAACCTGCTGGCGAGGCGCATTGATACAGCCTCAACTAGTCTCGGTTAGCTTTGAGGGTCATTTTACAAGGAAATATGAAGGCCAGCGAAATACCGAGACCATTTATATGCGAAGTGATGACGTCGAATACGTGACGTAAGTTGATGCATGAATTCTTCCGGATTACGTCAGTCAATTCCAAAGATCGCTTTTGTGATGAAAAGAATGTGTTTTGAGTTTGCTGTCAAAAAACCTGTCAAAAAAGAAGGGAAAATGTATGTGAAAGAAAACAAAACAGGAGCAGAGTGATACGATAGGAATACAGAGACATATTTCTTGGGACTTGACCCTGGCAGGTAGGTGGACTGAAAGTAGTGTGTGAACAGAACGGAACCAATTCTGTCTGTTTACCATCGCATGAAAGCAGGAAAGAGATCGTCGTCAGATTGAATTACAATAACATTAACATGCTTCCATTTGAAACTTCTCAGTCTTCATCTTCATCCATCGGGCTTCAATTAGCTTTGGTCAGGCGTCAATATGACGACCTCGAAGTTTCAAATGGAAGCATGTTTGTGTGTAATTAAAGTGCCTTTTTCAGAAAAGATGTTGTGTTAATGATAAAAGGGAAATTTGTCACAGAAGAATTTGTGAAAGTTTATCAATATCTTTGCATTCTTTGTCCATTTTAGTTGATATATAAATAGAGAATACTACATAGCTTGCTGTGTCGTACCAGATTTACACGAGTTGTTTTTTTTAAATATTGAACTGCGAGTGAAAGCGAGCTGTTCACTATTTGAAAAAGCAACGAGTGTAAATCTGGTACGAAACGGCCAGCCATCTAGTATTCTGTTTATCTTGCATACTGTACTTACGTGTATTTGACTGAAAATATCCTGCAGTCGAGGCAGCTAAATTGAAGATGCTTGTTTTGCAACCTTGATCTCTTCTAAAGCCTCGTGCAGTCTATTACGTCAAAGCAAAGAAACGTCACTGTGAAAGTGTGGCGTGATGTGTTCTAAAAATTCATCGAGGGTAATTAGCGAGCGCGAATTCTTTAGTTCTATAATGACGTTTGTCTCGGTGACTTTGAAATCATAAGCAGTCGAAATACAGGTCCCTGCCAGACTTGCTTGACATGACCTCATTTTCATGATATACACACGTGTGATTTGAACGATTATTATCTCACGGGTGTCTCTCTCAGGAATGTAGGATAAAAAAAATATTTAAAAAATGTATATGTTGTCATTTGTAGGTGATGCAAAGCTGACATTGAGGGAGGAGTATGCATACACCATTGTGCAAGTTGCAGAAAAACGGTAAGTATGTAGAGACGGTGAAGGAAAAGTACAAATAAGTTTTGAAGAAAAAGATTAAAACTGAAAAAATCGTCTGGTTAAAAGCCCTTGTGTGTCAGTTTTACTGAACACCAGTGATTGACACACATTTTTGTTTAAGCTAGTCCTTTATTTCTGTGATAATAACATAGTAATGTAATTAAATACATTTAAGAACACAAAGATAAATCTACTTGTTAATTTGTTCTTTGTTGCAGAGCTGAACTGCAAACAAGTGAATCAGAGAACACAAAAGAGAAACTTTCTGCAGACATTGAAAGGTGGGTCGAATGTGTTGCAAACCTTTTTTAACAATTTTTTTTTAGGGTTCAAGGCATTTTTAGAACTTGTATTGACACGGACAGTGGGCTAGTGGATAAGATGTCTACCCCCCAAGTAGAAGGTCTTGGGTTCGACAAAGTATGTACAGACCTGCTAGTGCCTTATACCCCTTCGTGTGTACACACAAGCACAACACCAAGGGCGAATTGAAAAGATCATATAACCTATGTCGGAGTTGTGTGGATTATAGAAACGTGAAACTTCCAGCATGCATCCCCTGAAAGAGGCGTATGGCTGCCTAAATGGCATACAGGGAAAGGCCCACGCATGCAAAAAAAAAAAACCAAGTGTTTCAGCACATGAATTCAGAAGAAGAAGAATCTTTTATTGTAACTAATATACCCAACCAACCACCCAACCCCTTCTTTCAAACTTGAAACAAAATCAAAATTTGTAGGTTCATTTTGTGATTACGGTGATTTGTGAATAAGAGATTTTTGGCTCACGAAGTGTAGCCTATGCGATCGTAACTTTGTCTGTCTGTGCGTTTGTGCGTGCGTGCGTGTGTGTGTGTGTATGTCTGTGGTAGAAACTTTAACATTTCCGAGTCTATGTGTGAGTGGTTATCCAAGACTATGGATAAAGCTCGCATAAGATTACGTCACGGTCAAAAGTGTTTGACGTCAATTAATGCATCATGACGGCATGCCTCCCTGTAGTCTTTCTCTCTCGCGTGGTGTGTGTGGTCTCGGTCATTGTTATTTTGAGCGGGCCGAGACTATTTGGCAGTCGTGTCCCTGTAAGTAGGCTACATGCAGACACAGACAGATCTAGATCAAGTGTCTCTCTTTCTTGCACAGTGTCACCTAAGCTTACTGTGTGTGTGGGTGTGTATGTGTGACGGACTGATTGAGTTTGTGTTACTGTTTGTCTATTTCTTACGTGAGCCTTGAAGGCTTCGCCTCTTGTTGAATGTATATTTATTGATGTTTGTGTTAGAGTGTGCCTTTTTGTCATATTGGTGGTTCATTAGAGCAGCTTGCTTGGAAAAGGAGACATGCCCTAATGAATTCACTGTGAGGGCATAAAAGAAGACATCTAGGAGCGGGGACAACCCATTACATTCTGGCTTCGTAGCTGCTTTTCTTTCATAAGCACATCACATTTTCTTTTTAGCCTGTTGTGTGGCTCACTTAATTTGTGCCTAATTTTGTTTCAGGCTTCTCATTCAGGCACATAAGCTTCAGAGACGCTGCAGACTGGACAGACCACTGGATGCAAAAGATGCCAGCACTAAGAATGCAGCAGTGGAAGCCAAGGCAAAATTTGTGCGCACCAGCCTTTCCACTGCACTGACTTTGTCAAAAGAGAGGCAGTTCTTGAACCACCTCCGTGCAAAATATGCAGGTGATTTGTAAATGTCTTGTCTGGGGGAAAAAGACAGTTGACTGTGTCTAACAAATAATCAGGGATCGCGCTAGCTTTTAAAACGCGTAAGTCATACGCAACGAAACGAAAAAAACGCGTCACGGACCAATATTTTTGCGTACTACGAAAACACGTACAGACACAAACAAAACACGCACGAAAGACTTAAAGACACTCCTTACCTAAATACGGCGAGTTTCCTGTTGAACTCCGCGCACGCCTGTCGAATAACACCCCTGCTGTCTCCAACCTTCGGGCCTTGCGAGTTTGTTTCCCGCTCTAATACGACTAGACACACTTTCCGCCTTTTGGAAGCGCAAGATGGGAGAGCAGCTAATGTCTGTTTCATTATCCGACAAGACATTATCTGGTAATACCCTCGTTACGTTCGTTTGCGATACTTCGATGCAAAAAGAAACGGACTTTAGTTTTGACGCGCAGATTTCATGTGTGTCGTCACTTCTCGAGCCCTATAGTCAGTTTCAGGATCGGGTGATTATTAAGTCAGAGCAAAAGCGCTGCGTGAAGACAAGAAAAAGTTACAATATTTTTGCGTATGGCTTACGCGGCGCGGCGAAAAAACCGCGTCAGCGACTTTTAAAATGCGTCAAATACGCAAAAATCGTGCGTAAACGCGATCCCTGGATAATGCAGACTATATTTATTTTATATAAGATAAACTTTTGTTTGGCAAACTAGGGGTTGCTGGTACTGGTAGCAGCACTCAGGCAAAACTGTACTTTTTGAGACTGTGAGATTAAAGTATCTCTTGTGTTCCCATTGTTATTCACGTAGCAAAATCACTTGAAGGCCTATCTAAAAGATTTGATGAGTGTTAACACATTTCTGCACTAATGAAAACAAATTGATTAGCAAGATTAACGATTGAAGTTATGTGCCTGTAAAGATCAAATTGGATCTCAAATGGCAATGACGCTTTTAAGTTTAATTTATCTTTGTTATGCGTTTTTTCCTCTTAATTTAATTTGAGAGCAAAATTGTTCCCATGATGGCATAAATAATTTTCAAAAGATATATAAGTTCAAATATTTGCTCTGGTCTGATGCAAATATATTTTCTTTGTAATAAAAAAAAAAGTAGGTTTTTTTTTTAGAAGTTTGCTCCAGTGTCCGCAGTTATTTATTTTATACAACTCGTAGACAAGCTTTATCTCACAGCTAGCACTCTTTGTTACGTTTGTGTGTGTGATCTAACAGATGGACAGTCGGTGGCCTCCAGGATTGGCAAGCAGCTGAAGATCAACAGCCAAAACTTGGCCAAAGCTTCGGACAACTTGGTGAGTTATGGCTGTGAGGTGAGCAGCAAGGACCTGAAGGACCTGGACCACCCTGTGTATGTCCAGCTCCAGGCATCAGGACTCAACCACCTGCAACAGAAGGCAGCCCTGGCCTATGCTGACTTTGAACGTGCATGTGAGGGGGAGGAAGCAACCAAAAAGGATATGGGCCTTTTTTTAACATGTTTAGCGAAAAAGGAAAAGAAGCTGGACATGCTCATCTGTGACGTTCCGTTAAGTTCCGACCAGTACGGGGAACTTCACATTTTGTGTGCTCGGAGAATTGCACTCGAGCAACTCCATGAAACTTGTGCAACGGACTTTGCCAAGCACATTGCCATTAACAGTTGGGTTTATTCCAAAAGCCATCTGCTTGAGACGCTTTCAGCAAGTTCACTAGAACCAACATTTGACCTCCAAGAATGTGATTTGGTAGAATGTGACGAGGTGGAGGATTCCAGTGATGATGACATGTGAAGAAAGACCAGGCAACTGACAACAGTGTTGGCTAACTTGAAATGTCAATAGGTCATAGTGTTATGCAGTGTTCATCTTTATAGTTGGGTAGAAGCAGACATTGTTTGCCATTGTCATTTCAATAGCGCTATTTCTCATGATGAACTGAACATGCAAAGGGTACATTACCATTAAACGCTAATTGCTACTTCTGAGTAAATGGATTCATAACCTTGGTGGGTGCTTACAAGGTCCTTGATATGCTGTTTTTGCAAGGAGTATAATCTGCACATACTGTACACGGTAATCAGAACTATTCTTAGGGGGTAATTTACAGTGCATTTGTGACTACAAAGTTTATGCTTTGAACTAGACTTTCTTCTGTTAATTGAGTTAATCTTTGGGGCATGCATATTTTTTGTTTTTGTTGTGTGGGTGGTATTGATGTTATTTACATATTGACATACTCACTGGAATCCTCCTCCTCCTCACAGTCTACCAAATCAAATTCTTGGAGGTCCAATGTTTGTTCTAGTGAACCACTAAGTTGCATAAATATTTGTAAGTTTGCGGACAATACAACTCTTAATTTGGATGGGAGTAAGGAATCGTTTGTTGAATGTGTTAAAACTTACTAGAGATCTTTTTGAATTCTCTGGATTAAAGATAAATAATGAAAAAACTCAAATTGTCTGGATCGGAAGAAAGTAAAATTCATAAGAAAGATATATGAGGGACGTGAACTGGGATTGTTAAAGTATTGGGAGTCGATTTTTCAACAAACACCAACAACATTTTGGAAATTAATTACAATAAAAAGAGATTAAAATAGTTTTGAATGATTGATGCCGAAGACAGTTAACTCCATTCGTTAAAATTATAATTTTGAAAACCATGGTCTTGTCCAAATTGGATTATTTATTAACTGTACCATTGCCAGACCTATCCGAAGCTTTTTTACGAGAAGTTAATGCAGCCTTTTGTTCCTTCCTGTGGAATGGTAAATGTGCAAAGATTCGGGGAAATGTCGTCTGCAGACCTTATTGCCATGATGGTTTAAATATGTATGACATTTATACTTCTGTGGCATGAGTAAAGATAAATTGGATTCGCAGGTTCAAGATGTTGGAATTTCATGTAAAAAGTAGTTTAATTTTTATATGACACCTGGATTGAAAGATATTTAAAGTTGGTGCTGGGTATGGAAATGTGTTACTGAAGCATTATAATAAATGCTGTTCCTTATTTAAGGTAATTGATACCAATGATTGTGTTTCCGAATGTATACATTACAATGTGAACATCACACGAGATCAGGGACTATTGTAAATAAGGCATTGATTGAAAATGATGCACTGTTTGTTCATCAGTTGTTACATTTCAATGGAGATTTGTTACTTTTGAAGTCAAAATTTTTATTTTATTTTATGGAAGTGTGCTTCAGTCCTTAAGAAAATATGAGAGAAAAGTGAAAATTGATTCGTTAAAAGGTTTTCAGATTTGGGATAATAAACCTTGGCAGATTATTTGTAGAGGCAAACAGACCATTAAAGGAGTTTTTTTGAAAATAAAATTTGATAATAACCCTGCTGGCATGACTAGATGAAACATATATTTTTTGCAACATGAACTGGAAACAGATTCATGATATGTGTTTTAAAACAACTTAGGACACACAGTAAAAATGGTTCAAGACCAGATTGCTTCGTGGCATTCTTGATGTTGCCAGCCGGTTATTTGTTCAAAAGATTTTTGACGGTCCACTTATGTCTTTTGTATAAATGGAAATGAAATAATATCCCATATATTTTGGTATTGCCGGCTTGGTCAAACATTTCGGACTGAATTGGAAGATTTGTTAAATAAAAGTTTTATATACAGTCCAAATGTTCTTTTTACATTTGACTTTGCAGACCTTATCAATTTGCCCAGATTTTGTTGTTGTTGATTTTTTTTGAAAGTCACCATGTGACTCTTCAATACAAAATGTCTTACCACATGTTTGATTTGCCTCATATCTGTGTGTGTGGGTGCGTGTGTATGTGTGTGTGTATGTTCATTAAAAACTGGAATCGGACATGAACCTAGACAGATGATTAATGATTACACTCAAAGTACAACACTTCATACATTTACATTAACCCTGCAACCAAAGAACAAAAAAGACAGTGTTTCAGAGCAGGTAGTTGACATGACATTTTTAGTGTTTTAGTGTTGCAAGGAAAGTTTAGAATTCCAGGAGGCGATTCACCTTGCATTCAGTTGGCTCCTAGTGCGTATAGGACTCAGGGACCGCACTTCAGTTTGGGAGCCCTGTAATTGTACCACGGACACGAATAGAGACCCCCCCATTACTCTACCCTCGCCTCCTTAACCCCATCCAATGTAATTTGTGATTCGACAAAATTTTGAGGACGTTTTTGTCATTTAAATAATAATAATGCATGATATGTATAAAGTGCATGTGTCCAGGGTTTAATCCTACTCAAAGCGCTGTACAGTCATTGGAAAAATACAACAAACATTATTTACAGTGCAGTCACACGACATATCAATGAATAACACAATACAGCACTATAAAACATCACACGCACGGAAACACATCATGTACACGCACTATAAAATACACATTGCACAATCAAAAACATTCGCGGCACTCACGCAGTGAAGAACTATGTACAGTTCATTGAGTCAAAATTGAGCATCAGGAACGGACCTGACTTGAAAGTGTATTTTATGGTTTGTGGAAAAGGTGGTTTTGTTATATTTAGTCAAGTTTTGACTAAATATTTTAACATCGAGGGGGAATCGAAACGAGGGTCGTGGTGTATGTGCGTGTGTCTGTGTGTGTGTGTAGAGCGATTCAGACTAAACTACTGGACCGATCTTTATGAAATTTGACATGAGAGTTCCTGGGTATGAAATCCCCGAACGTTTTTTTCATTTTTTTGATAAATGTCTTTGATGACGTCATATCCGGCTTTTCGTGAAAGTTGAGGCGGCACTGTCACGCCCTCATTTTTCAACCAAATTGGTTCAAATTTTGGTCAAGTAATCTTCGACGAAGCCCGGACTTCGGTATTGCATTTCAGCTTGGTGGCTTAAAAATTAATTAATGACTTTGGTCATTAAAAATCTGAAAATTGTATAAAAAAAAAAATTTATAAAACGATCCAAATTTACGTTTATTTTATTCTCCATCATTTGCTGATTCCAAAAACATATAAATATGTTATATTCGGATTAAAAACAAGCTCTGAAAATTAAATATATAAAAATTATTATCAAAATTAAATTGTCCAAATCAATTTAAAAACACTTTCATCTTATTCCTTGTCGGTTCCTGATTCCAAAAACATATAGATATGATATGTTTGGATTAAAAACACGCTCAGAAAGTTAAAACAAAGAGAGGTACAGAAAAGCGTGCTATCCTTCTTAGCGCAACTACTACCCCGCTCTTCTTGTCAATTTCACTGCCTTTGCCATGAGCGGTGGACTGACGATGCTACGAGTATACGGTCTTGCTGAAAAATGGCATTGCGTTCAGTTTCATTCTGTGAGTTCGACAGCTACTTGACTAAATATTGTATTTTCGCCTTACGCGACTTGTTTGATCTGTGACAGGGAAGAGCAACTGCGGAGTTTAGCGGGCAGTGCGGAATTCCAAACAGCAGGGGCTTGATAATTACATGATTTCTTTCCGTACGTTTACAGTTAAAAGTTTGGTACTTCGAGGAGCTTTTCAAAGCTGGACCTGGGAGAGCGAGAGGGTTCGTAAATTTCAGTACTGAGGATAGGCATGGGGGGGGGGGGGGGGGGGAGCCAATTGAGCTTTATGAGAAGAGGTGTGGCGCGATGTGTTATGTGCTTACGAAGCACACCTCTATCAGCACAATTCTGAACCCGCACAACCGCGAGTTCCAATGGGCCCAAGTAAAAAAGTACCACACTTTGTACTATAGTATACTATAGTAAAAGTACTATGAAATACTATAGTTTACTACAGTAAAAGTACTATGGTACATTGAATTGTACTACAGTATACTATAGTTTACTATAGTACAAGTACTATGGTACATTGAATTGTACTATGGTAAACTACAGTTTACTATAGTACAAGTACTATAGTATACTATAGTACAAATAGTACTATAGTATAGTACATTACTGTGTACTATAGTACTTTGTGGTAAATGTACTATAGTATACTATAGTAAACTGTAGTACAATTAAATGTACTATAGGATTTTGCACGCTTTTGTACCACACTGTACTATAGTTTACTATAGTAAACTATAGTTTACTACAGTACATGTACCACAGTTTACTGCAGTTTACTATAGTAAACTGCAGTACAGCGTGGTATTTTCGTAGCAGTACAATTGTACTATAGTACTTTTACTATAGTTTACTACAGTACAGCGTGGTTTTTTCGCCGCGGTACATTTGTACTATAGTACTTTTACTATAGTTTACTATAGTACAGCGTGGTATTTTCGTAGCTGTAAAATTTGTACTATAGTACTTTTACTATAGTTTACTATAGTATACTGCAGTACTTTCTTGTAAAAGTACCATAACCTTCCAAATTTAACGGGACGTAATTGTGACCCTAATTTTTGCTGAATCAATTGTTTTGTGTGAATTGAATGTGTGCGTGCATGATCAGGCCAGTGGCTGCAGTCACTCTGTCACATTTGGCAAGAAAGTAAAGGTTCATCACATGTTTATTTTAATTTTTCGGCCGAGCATTAATAATCAAAATTATGTAACAACATTTCTAAATATCCACTCACATGTAAAAGACACAATTTGTCAATTAAATAATAATTTTAAAAAAGGTGTCTATCTTGCACAGTGAGTTACCAAGCTGTTGATTTTTGGTAAATGTCCCAAAGCAGAGACAGTTTTAATTCAATTTTGTTATAACCCTGTTAACCAGAACAAGTAACAATAAAATGCACAAAAGAGATTTAATTATTATAGCACTCTTCTTTGTGGGAATTCATCTTTAGCACAACACATATTTTATCAAAATTATCTCCCCTTCAGCCAAGTTAATTTCTATGATTAGCTTTGAAAGTGACCATGCCTACATGATAACATCAGTACATGAAAAAAACCTGTAACCTGCATCTGGACAAGAACCTAACTCTGAACAATCAAGTGAGACAATAATTGTCACTATTATTGACCAGAACTCTACCCCAATCTGACCTTGAAATTGATTAATGCAATATATCAAGCTGACTTGATGTCATCCAACCCTGTATGTGTGTGACTTTACATAGAAAAAGTTATTTAGTTACAAAGATCTTGCTTCAAACACATTGAAAATAATACTATTTCTCTGTTATTATTTTTTTTTTTTAAAGAACTCAACCCCTCTGTGAACTTAAAAGTTTATGAGGGTCAACTTGACATGGGTCACATCTAGAGGTCATCCAACTTCAATAGCCTGTGAAGTATCAAAGATCTAGCTTTAAAAACATTTCAGAAAAATATGAACACATGCTTTTGCAACACATCCTCGATATTTGTCAAAAATGTGGTTTTGAAAAAATGCCACATGTGGTCATGTTTGAAATTGATCAAACCATAGCAGTGTGTTAACTTTGTAAATTCTACCTTGAAAACCATCCAAGCAAACAACAATGTTCAATTCTGTCTACCCATTGTAAGTCAGCCTGATTAGTCACCAGGGCCGGAATGTATGTGTCCAGGTCTATCTTAACCCGGGATAAAAGCTTAGCTCGGTCTATCTATCCCCAGGATATCATCGATA
Source organism: Littorina saxatilis (assembly GCF_037325665.1). Classification (NCBI taxonomy): domain Eukaryota; kingdom Metazoa; phylum Mollusca; class Gastropoda; order Littorinimorpha; family Littorinidae; genus Littorina; species Littorina saxatilis. The sequence continues at coordinate 5,571,155 of NC_090259.1, read as the reverse complement.
CTCTAGCGCAATGCATGAGTCGAGACTACAGAAAAGATAACTAACCCAAGCATTCCCCTCAATCTATTTTTGGCATGGGGATTTCCGAATCTCTGCGCATGATAGAATGTCAAGGTTGTTCTAAATTCAGGAATCCGCGTTCGAAAGGTGACGTCGCTCTGTTCTAAATGATCAATGTAGACGTTGACGTCATGAAAAGCGTGACGAAATGTTTTTTTGAACTGGGTTCCGGTCTTGTTCTCGTGCCATTGTTTTCTTCGCGTTGTTGTTTTCTTGTGCAAATTCACATTAGGTAAGGCAAAATGCGGTCCAACAAGGACATTTGTTCTAGGATTCAAGTGAAGTAAGTTGGAGGGAAAGGGAGGGGCTGGGTGGATCGCCATTTCGACTTGAAGTTCAAATTCGTTTTTAACACCGGCAGTGGTCACACAAATCAGCGCGGCAAAACCGAAAAGTTTTTAACAGTTCATATACATCAAACAGGTTATTCCTGTGTGTGAAAACACGGTTTCTTAGCACTTGAAGTGCGACCGCCGCCATGTTGTTTTTGAACTAACCCCGGGATAAGAGACTTATCAGTTCTCTATCCTCGACACATACATTCTGGCCCAGGTGAGTCAAAACTCACTGAATGTTCAATGGAGAGTATTCAGCATGCAACCAGAAAGTATATAGTGTGGCTTATGTCCCTTTTTTCCAAACAGGGTTACAATCATATATGGCAATAATCAAATGCAATGTTCTCTGTCCTCCACATCTGTTTGATTTGTGATTGGTGTCCAGATTATTTGCTACAGGCATCTGATTAAGTTTATAGTAGCTGATGTCCGGTTCCCTTAGCCAGTGATATGCTTTCCTGTTCTGTAACTTGTATTCATGTTCGCCGATGGCACCCGCTGAACAGTTCTGGTTGTTCTCTAATGGTATCTGCTTTGACGTCTGTAAGTGGTATCAAGGTCCTTCACCATGCACATATCTGCCGGGAAGTCAACAGGAGGCTCTCTTGCATATGACACCCACACCAGAGCATGGAATGGAACCTGCAATGACAGCAGTATGACTATGAGAAAGCATGCTAACTGAAGCAAATAGGGCCATACTTTAACACTTTCTACCCCACCTATGTTGACCAAGTTATCTTTAGCCGAGACCAGCTGTGCTGCAGCAGGTCACTCAGAATTGTGGTAACTGTGTAGGAACTGTGCTGGAATGCAGGCGTTAGATCGACATTACAGGAAGTGACTGTGTGTACAAATATATCTGTACCAGGTCAGATTGAGCCATATGAGTGGGTACGGATATCCGTACCTGGGAGACAATGAGTTAAGAGAATGATAATGAAAGCTAACTTAAAAGTGTTGTGGCTTTCAGTGCATATCTAACTTATAAAACTAAGGGCTCCGAAACAGCTGCACCGACTGAGACGGTGGTGGTGGTGGCCGTTTGAAACGTGCTGGTGCGTGTGTTTGTGCTTGCATGTGTGCAGGCGTGAATGTGTTTATCAGTATATCTGTGTGTGTGTGTGACAATTTATTAATACAATAAATGTATATACATCTATACACACCCAAGAAGATAAGGTGCTCAGCAGGTCTGCACTCATGTACGTTGATCCATTATGTCGGAAACAGGCAGAACTGGATCCTCCACCCGACAGTCACTGCTGCAGTGCTGCTCTCAGCTATAAGCAAGAGAAAGCAGCTTGAGTGTTTCATCGCATATAATTCAAGTGTTTGCATACTCCATAGCACCCCCCGCGGGTTAGGGGGAGTCCCATATTGGTTGGGACGAGAAACAATTTACCCGATGCTTGCCAGCATGTTGTAAGAGGCGACTAACGGTTCTGTTTCTCCTTTTACCCTTGTTAAGTGTTTCTTGTAAAGAATATAGTCCATGTTTGTAAAGATTTTAGTCAAGCAGTTTTTAAGAAATGTTAAGTCCTTTGTACTGGAAACTTGCAATCTCCCAGTAAGGTCATATATTGTACTACGTTGCAAGCCCCTGGAGCAATTTTTTGATTAGTGCTTTTGTGAACAAGAAACAATTAACAAGTGGCTCTATCCCATCTCCCCCCTTTCCCCTATCCCATCTCCCCCCTTTCCCCGTCGCGATATAACCTTGAATGGTTGAAAACGACGTTAAACACCAAATAAAGAAAGAAAGAATACTCCATAGCGATTAGCTGAAACTAAGTTTTCTATTTAGCTAAAACTATTAGAGGAATACCAAAGGGGTGGCATATATGTCATCCAAAATGTAAGGCAATTTAAAGTGTGATTGACGGACAGAAGCGTTTCAATGATACAAATAGAGAACACTACATGGCCTACTGTGTGTTACCAGGTTTACAAAAGTAAAAGTGAATATTTCAACATTTGAAAAGCAATAAGTGTAAATCTGGTGCCACACAGCAAGCCATGTAGTATTCTGTTTTCATCCTATGTACCGGAGAGATAACCCATGTAATAACTAAACCATACACCCACATGTGGGAATATCATTGAGGTCATGTCAAGCTAGTCTGGCAGGGACCTCATATTCCACTGCTCATGATTACAAAGTCACAGATGCTAAGTCATTCTTGCAACACTTTTGGGCTTGCCATGAGAATGAAGTTTGTCTCGGAGATTTTGCATAAGCAGTGGAAAATGACATCCCTGTCAGGCATGTTGTTTAAACCAACCTCATTTACATGATAGACACGCCTGTGAAGAGATGGTTCATTTATCACATGGGTGGTATCTCTCAGGTAGGCAGAACAATATATCTAATTGAACCAATTTACCTCAAGTACTCAGCAGGTCTGCACACATGTTGATCCATTAGGTCAAAAAACCACCAGAACTCGATATGTTGCCCAAAAGTCACAGATACCGTGGAACCCCCAACTAAGGATCCTGAAAAAATAATTAAAAATGAAGAGCCAACACTTGTACAAATGATCTGTCTTTGTACATACAAGCACATGCACAAATAAATCTGCTTGCACTATGCTGGCTTATAATAGGCATGTGTAATAAAAATGATTTTGGGGGAGCTTCTCGATTCAACGGGAACTTTTGTTGTTGTCAAAAGCAATTTATGCCTCACACATTCTCTCACTCTAAGACTGAACTATGCATTCAAAATAACAAAGGCTAGTTTGTGAAAAGACACTGATTTAAAACGAAAATTTAAAATCAATTATTATATAATCTGTTCTGGGGCTTTTTTCCAGGTCTTTTAATTAAAAAAAAAAATTTCACAAACGATAACGGACACATTTTTCAATCCAATGAATCTTTGCAGCACTGTTGGCCGGACAGAAATGACAGTATGTTGACAAAGCCGTGATAAAACCATAGCCAGTCCTACCTTGGCTCAAAGAAGTATGAATGGTCTCTGTGTACTCTACAGTCTCTGAATGTGGCCCTATGTAAAGCACTTGCATGCTTTTCGCTAAGGCGATTCTTGACAGATTCTTCTGGATTTTAGCTTACTGATTTGCCGTAAATGTGTCTAAATTTATGCCAAAATGCAAACAAATCAGCAAAGAGGCATAAGCGAAAGAAAGCAGTTTGAGCTTCATGGCTTAAACTTAAACCAGAGTTAGTATTGCGTTCTAGTTTAAACAATCCTTGGAGGGTATAGGAACTGCATGTGTCATACAAACTTTCAGGCGATCAAAGTGGGCCTTTTAATAATATAGATACAAATATGTACACACCCAGGAAGCTCAGGCGATCAGCAGAATCTGCATACATGTTGATCATCCATGAGGTCAGAAAATGAGCTGAAGTTGATCCTTCACCCAACAGTCACTGCTACAGTGTAGCCAACCATTTAGAACTCTGAAAAATATTTAAAGTAAATCTATTAAAAAGAAGAGCAAATATTTGTACAAAATATCTGCTATTGCATAATAATGAGGTTGTTCTTTGCTACTGGTGACAAGTGGGGGTCATGCTGCTCACACAAACATGCACATATTTCAATACAGTCCAGGGGAGAAACTGGTCACAAAGCACCCAGTACATAAAAGAGAGATAGTAAAATCACCACAATCAAAGAAAATACTACGATCATTCAATACATGCGAGTTGTTCTTCAGTACTACTGACAGAAAGGGGGAAAAGTGGTCAAAATTCAAATCTTTAGTTTTGTTTTTGAAATATAGCTTTTCAGAAAGCAGAAATACTGCAGAAGCAGAAGTATCTGATGTACATAAGAAAGAAAAAATCACTGGTTCACATGGTTCTTAAATAATCTAACTTTTAAAGCTGGTTCTTGTGTGTCTGTGTGTATGTTTGTATGATGACGATAGGACCCGAAACGGCTGCACGGACTGAGACAGGAATTGCAGAGAATGTTCTTTGCCACTCGAGTCGTGTCATAAGGTAGATCTACTTTTGGAATAGTAAATTTGAAAGGATTCTTTAAAAAAACAGCGGAAAACATTATATACCCTGTGAGCTATCGAGGATCCTCCCCGTCTGGGCTGTCGAAACATGGTCTTGTTAAAAGACGTTTTCAAATGGTTAACGGGGAGATACACTCGAAGCACATGTAGCGAAGTTATGTTGCCAAATCATGACAGATCAACATTTCACTACACGGATCGATGCACACAGTCGAAATAGATGTGACTTTCAGACGACCGAAGACTACTTACTAGCAGACGACAAGATCTAAATATTTAGATCAGTGAGAGCAATCCGTTGAAGAACAGTTACTCCGCTTATTCGTCTTCAGTTAAGCTTATTTCCCCTGCCATAAGTTTCCTTGCAGATCTGCAGTCGCGTAGTGAAATGAACTAGTGTCATCGGAAGATTCTTCTCAGTCAATGATCAAAGCACAGTAAGTTCTATGCTGACAAAAGTCACTTTTGGAAAACACGACCATTGACTTCATTTATGAGCCCAAAGGTAACAATATCGACAAGAATGTACGCATTTGACATTAAATGAAACATTCATAGACAGTTTCCAACTCACCAGATATGCCAAAGAGCCTTCATTCGTGAAAAACAATGATTTTAATCCGACAGGTACATGTATCGGAAACAATCTCTTGGTAACCAGCTGCGTTTCTCCTTCGGAAGCGACGTGACGGCGCCACATTTGTTTGTTTATGGCTGTTTATCGCGAAAAAACACAGTTGAAAATTGTGTGTAAAATATCATAAATGTGTGGCGTGTAATCTCCGAATCAGTTCATTATCCGCGTTTCGATGGTAATTCAGTTAGCGTGGAGTTACTTTGAATCAAAGGCGAAGGTAACCTGCGTTGCATGTGGGACCGCGTGAGCAAATTTAATTGCAATATTTTATACAGGAAGTAAATTTCAATGATTCTGGTTCAGTCTTGTAGATCTGTTATGCAGTGTTTTGGAAGTGTATCTGCTTTTCTACTATGAAGCACATTTGGAGTGAAACGCTGATCGAAGTGGGGTACCCTATGTGGGACATCAGCCGTATGCAGATTACGCCTCAGAACACTCTCGCATTTCACAAAGACAACAATAATTTGCAACATTTCTAGGACTGCATCCGTTTTATAAGATACTATTTAAACAAAAACAGCACAAACACGACTATTATCAACAACACAGAACGGGAGGTAAGTCTTCAAAGACGCACCAAGTGTGCGTTCCCGTTTTTGGACGCCATTTTTGCTAGCATTTTCACAGTAAATCTTAATATTTCCATATTTATTGAATGAATTTGGTATTTTCTTGATTGTGCCGATTCTCCTATCTCTCTGTCATGTACTGGGTGCTTTGTGACCAGTTTCTCCCCTAGAATGTATTGAAAAATGCGTCCGTGTGAGCTGACCCCCACTTGTGACCAGTAGCAAAGAACAACTCATATGGTAATATTAAAATTTATTGTGAAAATGGTAGCAAATGTGGCGACCCAAAATGGAAAAGAACACTAGGAGTGTCTTTGCCGACTTACCTCACGTTTTATGTTGTTAATAACAATCGTATCTATGTTCTTATTGTTTAAATATTATCTAATAAAACAGAAATGTTGCCATTTATTAGTGTCTTTGTGAAATGCGAGTGTGTTTCAAGGCATAACCTGCATAGGACTGATGTCACACTTTGAGTACCTAACTTTGATCAGCGTAACGCTCCAAATGAGCTTCAAAGTAGAAAAGCATATACACGACCAAAACACTGCATTCAAAATCTATAAGACTGAGCCAGAATCAATTAAATTTACTTCCCGTATAAAATATTGCTATCAAATTTGTTCATGCCGTCACACATGATGCGCAGGCTACCTCCACTCACACTGAATTACCCTGGGAACGCACTGATTCGGAGATTACACGCCACACATTGATGATATTTTATACACAAAGTTGAACTGTGTTGTTACGCGATAAACAAACAAATGCGCGCTGTCACGTCGCCATGGAGGGAGATGTGCAGGTTACCAAGAGATTGTTTCTGATACCCGTCTGATTACAATCATCATTTTGCACAAGTGAAGGCTCTTTGGCAGCTCTGGTGAGTTGGAAACTGTCTATAAATGTTTCATTTAATGTCAAAAGCATTCATTCTTGTCGATATCTTTGCCTTTTGGCACATAAATGAAGTCAATCATCATGTTGTCCCAAAAAGACTTCTGTCGGCATAAAATGTATGGTGCTTCATTGGCTGAAAAGACTGGATCCATGGACAAATCTTCCACTGCAGGGATGTCGTTAGGCGTCGGACATCGGACATAGACCGATTTAGAGGCTCAAATGTCCGATTCACATAGCCGCATGGCGGTCAGATGTCCTACGGTTTTGAACTAAGCGCTGGCATTGTCCGATAAGAAATCAATTCCTTCGGACAGCGCGATATTCGTTAATGTTCCTTTCAAGATACACATTTTCAAAAAGCGACCAAAGCGACCAAGCACTCTCGCATACAGGTGCACTGAAGTTGTGCAGTGCGGATCTTGCGTTTGGGTGACACCCGTCTGCAGCACATTAAAGTTAGGAGTATGGGAGACAACTCCAACTGACTAAGTCTTGCTTCTGCTTTTGCTTTCAGTTCGAGACATTTTGACGAAGCGCACTGAGTTATGCCACCAAAAAAAATCTAAAGCCTGCCAAAGTTCAACAAAAGCTGAACACATTTGACTATTCAACGGCATCCTGTGCTACATTAGGGTCAAAAACAGGGGGAAACACGGCGAGTGTCATTCTTGAAAATGAAAAAATCCTGACGTCCTATTGAAATTTCTGAAAGCGGTCAAATGTCCTATTGATGCTGAATATATATCTAGGACATTTGTCCTTTTGGTATGAATTTGTAGCAACATCCCTGCACTGACACTAGTTGATTTCACTACATGAATTACAAACCACAGATCTGCAAGAAAACTTAAGTTGGTGTCACACGGGCGATTCAATCGTGAGATTTATTCCCGCGATCCAATCAGGAGCTGATCGCAGATCAAATCGTAGGCCAAATGTAGTTCAAACTTGTTGAAGATCGACTGTCCTTCCCTTTCTTTAAAGGCATATGTACTCGATGACTATACACGCTAATTGCTTTACCAACAGCTGGAGACATGCTAAATTAAGTTCCCTGCAAAATATTGTGGTCTAGGACCCCTTCAATGTTGAGATATGTTAATTTTCATTTTGATCTGGATCGTCCTATTTATAGATTTGGCAACACATGTAACGTTGATGCAAGGGAGCTAACACCGCGGCTTTGTTGACATCCTCACTTTTTCAGAGGCTAGAACAAGCTGTAATGCATGTATTATGGTCCGCGCATGGTGACATATCGTCATTATATGGTCTTATGGTGTGTTTGACATCGATTATGGGCAAACTACACTTTGTAAACACGGGAGCGCGTACATATGCCTTTAAACACTCTCGTAAATCACAAAACATCTGCTGAACCTGTTACATGATAATTGTTATACTGACGGGCGTTTGGGTGACACCCGTCTGCAGCACATTAAAGTTAGGAGTATGTGCAGACCTGCTAGTGGCTTATCCCCCTTCGTGTGTACACGCAAGCACAAGACCAAGTGCGCACGGAAAAGATCCTGTAATCCATGTCAGAGTTCGGTGGGTTATAGAAACACGAAAATATCCAGCATGCTTCCTCCGAAAGCGGCGTATGACTGCCTTTATGGCGGGGTAAAAACGGTCATACACGTAAAATTCCACTCATGCAAAAAACACGAGTGTACATGGGAGTTTCAGCCCACGAACGCAGAAGAAGAAGTTATACTGCATCCTACAATTGTACGTATGTGCTGCTGTAATTGAACCAGGCTCCTTTCTGTGCACAATTGGTTTTTGTTACACCTGTGTCAGAATGCAAAATTATCTCATATTTTTTTTTAAACATTTTACACATAGAAAGAGCAGCCAGGTCGTTGAGGTTGGTATATTTCCTGGAAGGATTATCCTTTCCCGTGTAAAATATTATATTGGTCTCTCAAGTGATTTACAAGAGAGTGAAAACTGAAATACTCACACATGTTCACTGTCAAACAGAAGAGTGCAAATTGTTCCATGACATTTGCTTTACACCCTTGGAAGTCTCCCAATCATTCCTACTTGTTTTGCAGTTTCACAACCTGCAAAATAACAATCAAACTAAGGTAATGATCTTCTTCCTCCTCCTCAGTCTCTTTCTACAATAGAATAAAGATTAAAAATCTAAACTAAAAGAGTGTTTTAAAGTAGTAATTATATCAAATATAACTGTTAATCAAAACTGCACACAGTTAGAAATCTGTACGCATACAACAAACTTAACAAAAACGAATTCCTAAAGAAAAACTGCCAAAACACCTTTGAGAAAGAACAGTTCCAACAGCCAGGCTGCATATCTGCATACACAGCAGCAACAACAAACAACAACAGCTGCGAACGGTTACGTTGTCGAAGCAATGCTAATGCAGCAGAACAAATCAAATCAAAGAGTAAATCATACAACTGAACTTCGCTTGGACCAACGTACAGGGAGGGGGGGTTTGCGGTGTGTTTAGCGGGCTGCGCATGCAAACTGACACAAGATCAAGATGATCATGTGCCTGTGGAAAACACAAACGCAGACCAGCAACAACTAAATAAAGCGTACTGCACAAAAGACATCAACTTGATCAAGATATATATACATACTGCAATGACTCGGTGCTCTCTTGTAACCAGTAAAGCCATTATTATGAAAGAAGAAAAACTGCTCAATAGGAACAGGAACTTCGCTCGAATGTCGCCATTACGAATCGCAACGAACGCTTCTTTTCTTGACAGACTTGTCAGCTGCTAAGTCACATGACACATTTTCGATCACATGTCTTCTGCTATGATTACATTAGGGTCGCTTGGTTCAGCTTGATGCAAAAAAATGAAACAAGTCGCGTAAGGCGAAAATACAATATTTAGTCAAGTAGCTGTCGAACTCACAGAATGAAACTGAACGCAATGCAACGCAGCAAGACCGTATACTCGTAGTCCACCGCTCACGGCATAGGCAGTGAAATTGACAAGAAGAGCGGGGTAGTAGTTGCGCTAAGAAGGATAGCACGCTTTTCTGTACCTCTCTTTGTTTTAACTTTCTGAGCGTGTTTTTAATCCAAACATATCATATCTATATGTTTTTGGAATCAGGAACCGACAAGAAATAAGATGAAAGTGTTTTTAAATTGATTTGGACAATTTAATTTTGATAATAATTTTTATATATTTAATTTTCAGAGCTTGTTTTTAATCCGAATATAACATATTTATATGTTTTTGGAATCAGCAAATGATGGAGAATAAGATAAACGTAAATTTGGATCGTTTTATAAATTGTTATTTTTTTTTACAATTTTCAGATTTTTAATGACCAAAGTCATTAATTAATTTTTAAGCCACCAAGCTGAAATGCAATACCGAAGTCCGGGCTTCGTCGAAGATTACTTGACCAAAATTTCAACCAATTTGGTTGAAAAATGAGGGCGTGACAGTGCCGCCTCAACTTTCACGAAAAGCCGGATATGACGTCATCAAAGACATTTATCCAAAAAATGAAAAAAACGTTCGGGGATTTCATACCCAGGAACTCTCATGTCAAATTTCATAAAGATCGGTCCAGTAGTTTAGTCTGAATCGCTCTACACAAACACACACGCACACACGCACACACACACGCACATACACCACGACCCTCGTTTCGATTCCCCCTCGATGTTAAAATATTTAGTCAAACTTGACTAAATATAACAACTTTTATTGGTACACGGCGAGTAGGTGGTGTGCTTTCTGCCAGCTACTGAAGCCGCGCGCGAGGCAATGGGGCGTTGTTCTACTCTGACCTTTTATCGGCCATGCACGGTCCGATCAGTACATCCTCACTGTTATCCCCCACCCACCCCCCCCCCCCCCCCTCCCCTTCATTTTTCTCCCTATGAATTTTGTGTGTGTGAAAACATGTAACAGACAGTCCCAGGATTCGTATGTTTAAAGTGAGATGATATGGCTATTGGTAAGCAAGTAAAACTGACCATGCATACAGCCTTTATCAAATTATTTTGTTACCTTTTTTCCCCCTCCAAACTATACTTTTATTTCAAATATAAAATTTTCGTTCTTTTTAGATCGGGCCAGGAACTCCACACGCAAATTTCGTATACTTTCGCCGGATCAGTTTTGAAAGTTCCCAAATGTAAAATATGCAACTATGATGCTAGTGACATACGATATGAAAGACAAAACAAATCCTTAGCAGAAAAAAACAATGCTTCAGCGGATGATGACATTATTCAAAGTTGCTGCAGAAAAACAATTTTCTGCAGCGGCATTTGTTTTTCTGCAGAATAACCGAATAAAGTCATAATCCGCTAAGGATACAAAACGATAGGGAGAGAAACACAAAGAAAAAGAAGACACAAGAAGGGCAAAGCCCATACGACTCACATGCTTGACCTCGACCTTTAGGGTAACTAAACCTAGCAATGACATCATACACTAACAAGAAGGGCAAAGCCCATACGACTCACATGCTTGACCTTGACCTTTCAAGGTCAAATAACTAAACCTAGCAATGACATCATACACTAAGAACTGCTTTACACATTTTTCCTACCAAAATACATGTGACCTAGGTCAAGGTCATCCAAGGTCATGCAACACAAAGCTGTTAATTCAAGACATAGGAAGTACAATGGTGCTTATTGGCTCTTTCTACCATGAGATATGGTCACTTTTAGTGGTTCACTACCTTATTTTGGTCACATTTCATAAGGGTCAAAGTGACCTTGACCTTGATCATATGTGACCAAATGTGTCTCATGATGAAAGCATAACATGTGCCCCACATAATTTTTAAGTTTGAAACAGTTATCTTCCATAGTTCAGGGTCAAGGTCACTTCAAAATATGTATACAATCCAACTTTGAAGAGCTCCTGTGACCTTGACCTTGAAGCAAGGTAAACCAAACTGGTATCAAAAGATGGGGCTTACTTTGCCCTATATATCATATATAGGTGAGGTATTCAATCTCAAAACCTTCAGAGAAAATGGGAACAAGAAGGGCAAAGCCCATACGACTCACATGCTTTACACATTTTTCCTACCAAAATACATGTGACCTTGACCCAAGGTCAAGGTCATCCAAGGTCATGCAACACAAAGCTGTTAATTCAAGACATAGGAAGTACAATGGTGCTTATTGGCTCTTTCTACCATGAGATATGATCACTTTTAGTGGTTCACTACCTTATTTTGGTCACATTTCATAAGGGTCAAAGTGACCTTGACCTTGATCATATGTGACCGAATGTGTCTCATGATGAAAGCATAACATGTGCCCCACATAATTTTTAAGTTTGAAACAGTTATCTTCCATAGTTCAGGGTCAAGGTCACTTCAAAATATGTATACAATCCAACTTTGAAGAGCTCCTGTGACCTTGACCTTGAAGCAAGGTAAACCAAACTGGTATCAAAAGATGGGGCTTACTTTGCCCTATATATCATATATAGGTGAGATATTGAATCTCAAAAACTTCAGAGAAAATGTAAAAAATGTGAAAAATAGCTGTTTTTTAGGCAACATTTATGGCCCCTGCGACCTTGACCTTGAAGCAAGGTCAAGATGCTATGTATGTTTTTTGGGGCCTTGTCATCATACACCATCTTGCCAAATTTGGTACTGATAGACTGAATAGTGTCCAAGAAATATCCAACGTTAAAGTTTTCCGGACGGACGGACGTCCGGACGGACGTCCGGACGGACGGACGGACGGACGACTCGGGTGAGTACATAGACTCACTTTCGCTTCGCATGTGAGTCAAAAATGTGAAAAATAGCTGTTTTTTAGACAACATTTATGGCCCCTGCGACCTTGACCTTGAAGCAAGGTCAAGATGCTATGTATGTTTTTTGGGGCCTTGTCATCATACACCATCTTGCCAAATTTGGTAATGATAGACTGAATAGTGTCCAAGAAATATCCAACGTTAAAGTTTTCCGGACGGCCGGACGGACGGCCGGACGGCCGGACGGCCGGACGGACGTCCGGACGGACGGACGGACGGACGACTCGGGTGAGTACATAGACTCACTTTTGCTTCGCATGTGAGTCAAAAACTGCTTTACACATTTTTCCTACCAAAATACATGAGACCTTGACCCAAGGTCAAGGTCATCCAAGGTCATGCAACACAAAGCTGTTAATTCAAGACATAGGAAGTACAATGGTGCTTATTGGCTCTTTCTACCATGAGATATGGTGACTTTTAGTGGTTCACTACCTTATTTTGGTCACATTTCATAAGGGTCAAAGTGACCTTGACCTTGATCATATGTGACCAAATGTCTCATGATGAAAGCATAACATGTGCCCCACATAATTTTTGACTCACATGCGAAGCAAAAGTGAGTCTATGTACTCACCCGAGTCGTCCGTCCGTCCGTCCGTCCGGACGTCCGGAAAACTTTAACGTTGGATATTTCTTGGACACTATTCAGTTTATCAGTACCAAATTTGGCAAGATGGTGTATGATGACAAGGCCCCAAAAAATATACATAGCATCTTGACCTTGCTTCAAAGTCAAGGTCGCAGGGGCCATAAATGTTGCCTAAAAAACAGCTATTTTTCACATTTTTCCCATTTTCTCTGAAGTTTTTGAGATTGAATACCTCACCTATATATGATATATAGGGCAAAGTAAGCCCCATCTTTTGATACCAGTTTGGTTTACCTTGCTTCAAGGTCAAGGTCACAGGAGCTCTTCAAAGTTGGATTGTATACATATTTTGAAGTGACCTTGACCCTGAACTATGGAAGATAACTGTTTCAAACTTAAAAATTATGTGGGGCACATGTTATGCTTTCATCATGAGACACATTTGGTCACATATGATCAAGGTCAAGGTCACTTTGACCCTTATGAAATGTGACCAAAATAAGGTAGTGAACCACTAAAAGTGACCATTCTCATGGTAGAAAGAGCCAATAAGCACCATTGTACTTCCTATGTCTTGAATTAACAGCTTTATGTTGCATGACCTTGGATGACCTTGACCTTGGGTCAAGGTCACATGTATTTTGGTAGGAAAAATGTGTAAAGCATGTGAGTCGTATGGGCTTTGCCCTTCTTGTTAAGTTTGAAACAGTTATCTTCCATAGTTCAGGGTCAAGGTCACTTCAAAATATGTATACAATCCAACTTTGAAGAGCTCCTGTGACCTTGACCTTGAAGCAAGGTAAACCAAACTGGTATCAAAAGATGGGGCTTACTTTGCCCTATATATCATATGTAGGTGAGGTATTCAATCTCAAAAACTTCAGAGAAAATGGGAAAAATGTGAAAAATAGCTGTTTTTTAGGCAACATTTATGGCCCCTGCGACCTTGACCTTGAAGCAAGGTCAAGATGCTATGTATGTTTTTGGGGGCCTTGTCATCATACACCATCTTGCCAAATTTGGTACTGATAGACTGAATAGTGTCCAAGAAATATCCAACGTTAAAGTTTTCCGGACGTCCGGACGTCCGGACGGACGGACGGACGGACGACTCGGGTGAGTACATAGACTCACTTTTGCTTCGCATGTGAGTCAAAAAAGGGGGAGTGTATCAATTGAAACCTTTCTGAGAAAACAACCACCCAACCATTATTGAACTATGATGTTCTTCGTGCAGCAGGGCATAAAGCCATCACAAGTCCATCGTCAGTCCTCATCGAGGTGCCGGCTGTGGGGTGTGTGTAGAATCTGCGCAGAAATTAAACAGGCAACCTGAACAGCTGTCAAGCCATTATATTGTGATACACTCACACACACACACACACACACACACATACACACACACACACACACACAGTAACTGTACACAGCATTGTGAAATGATTTAGAAGAGAGAGAGAGAGAGAGAGAGGGAGGGAGAGAGAGAGAGAGAGAGAGAGAGAGAGAGAGAGAGAGAGAGAGAGAGAGAGAGAGAGAGCACGCCAATGCAATCGTATGTAAGCATCATTTGGTGGTCGAAGCAATGTCGCGGTACACTGTGAACCTGTCGGTTACAGGATTTGAACCCCCCATGAACCCATGCACCAAAAGATAACACAAAAGGAAATATGACCGTTTTCTTTCTTTTTCTCCTTGTTAATTTCTTAGTGACACTGTTTTATGTATTAGGAAAAGCAGCTGAATACGGGGCACCATGTGTCTATTAATTCTATATTGTGCATTCTATGCATGTAATGTGTTCTATGCATAGAGAATGCATTCTATACGCATAAAATAGCTTTCTTTGTGCATAGATCTAGAATGCATTATCTGCCCACAGAAAGCATTCTTTGCATAGAATGCTTTCTATGTGCATAGAATGTATTCTTTAGTATTATGCATTTTGTATGTGAACCAACAATTCATTTGTATAACATAAATGTTTATTCTCTACGTCGAATTGAATTATATAACAGGGAATGACATTCTTTACATTGAAAGAATTCTATGTTATAGAACAAAATTCCCTGTTATAAAATTCATTTCTATGTTACAGAATTGATTAGTTTGTGATAATACTGATATATCAGTTATCACAGAATTTGATTCTTTGTGTACACAATAATATGAAATGTTCACAATGTATTCCATGTGTACATTATTCTTTGTGCAAAATGCATTCTATGTGCCGCGCCGCAATTCATTCTGTGATCACCATAGAATGCATTTTACAGATATAATTTAATTCTATTGCAATAGAATTAAATTCAACTACTTTGTTTTTTAAACAAAGAAATCAAATTCAAATATATGAAATCTTACTCTGTAACAAAGATTCAAATCCTGTAAGTATAGAATTGAATCCAATGTATAGAACTACATTCTATAGCATTTATAGAATAATATTTCATGTTATACAAATAAATTCTTTGTTCAGATACAAATTTACGATTGACACAGAATGCATTCTATGCACACAATGCATTCTATGCGCATATAATGTTTCTAAGAACATAGAATGCCTTCTATGCGCATAGAATGCATTCTATGCATATAATGCTCAATATGCAATTAATGGACATATGGCGCCCCCATTTCACAAAGAAACGGAAAAAATGATTTTTATAGCTACTGTAGTTGATATTCATGAACTTGACGTAGTAGCTTTCACTCCAACGTGCTCTGTGGTATTCTGTTGGGAAGCTGCAAAGACCAAATGCAATCAGAAATCGTCTACTGATAGCGCAGCAGTAGAATCTACTGAAAGTGTAGCAGTAGAAGATGAAACTGTGAAGAGAAAATGATGTCGGTAGATCTATACACAATGACTCCCATCGTCCGTTTCCCCGTTCATCAACTCTCTCAGGGACATAGACAGGCACAAACACATAGTATACTAGGGACACACACACACGCCGCACACACACACACGCACGCGCGCATACTTCATACATT
The DNA here is from genome assembly GCF_037325665.1 of Littorina saxatilis. Classification (NCBI taxonomy): domain Eukaryota; kingdom Metazoa; phylum Mollusca; class Gastropoda; order Littorinimorpha; family Littorinidae; genus Littorina; species Littorina saxatilis. The sequence goes on along the minus strand of NC_090259.1, from coordinate 5,555,256 downwards.
ATCATTGAGTGGAGACCCCGAAGTAGTTAACATACATGTGTACAATCTATGATCACATAAACTTACATAGAACTTACCAGCTAGGGGTGAGAAATTATTCTGCCAACTTCAATTGAATGGTTCTGCGTCCACTGTGATTCACTTCTTATCTGTTGACTGGACGTAGATCTAACTCTGGGCGAGAACCGGGTGGCTGAACAGAGGTGAACACGGAGTAAACAGGGAGTGACTGCAAGCGAGATAATAAACTAAGAGTAATACCTAATATACTGGACTCGCAACGAAATATATAAACAAATGACAATGGACAACGTTTCGACCTAAAGGTCTTCAACAGGTAAAAAAAATGAAAACAACAATACATTTATAACAAAACGACTTATCAGAGAAGATGGCGATGCTTCACAGCGCATCGCCATCTTCTCTGATAAGTCGTTTTGTTATTTGTATTGTTGTTTTCATTTTTTTTTAACCTGTTGAAGACCTTTAGGTCGAAACGTTGTCCATTGTCATTTGTTTATATATTTCGTTGCGAGTCCAGTATATTAGGTATTACTCTTAGAGGTGAACACTTCAAAGTAAAACCAAAGCTGTAAATCATTCAGTCAACAGTGTGTTCAAACAAAAACAAACTGCACATCTTGCTTACCACTCTGGGAAGATCGAGATTCGACCACATGATACATGTACACTTTGTGATTTCCTGATTTACTCCTCAACCGTTTGTTGTGACCTCCCGTTTGTTCACAGATCTAAATGCAAGGAATGGCATTTTCGGCTAGAGAAAAATAAAGATGTTGATACAATCTAATCAACCCGTACTCCTCTGACTGTGTTTTAAATACAACTCTTCAATCATAATTTTGCTATCCATTTTGTCGGACTTTCTAGCAGCAATTCAAACAGAAAATAATGAATGCATGTTGCATTAACTAAAAATATCACAAGAAAAAATGGAGTAGATCTAACGGTAACTATGAACAAAAATGACAAGACGTTTCTCTACAACATGCCCACAAATGTTTGATCCCAGGTAGCACTCACATTAGGAAATGGGCTTTTGTTATAACATGGACACAAAAATTATATATATACTGTCTCACTTACCTTGCAAGTGTGAACAAACAAACATGAGTTGAACAGCGCGCTCTCAGACTTTAAAAAACAAAATGGCTGACAGTAACTCACAGTTGTCTGTTTACCGCATTTTACTGTGTGAGCAGAGATGAAGTGCTTGACATTCATTCTTGGAAAAGTTTCCAAAAGGACTAAAAAATGAAATTGAATAAATCATAAATAGAAAAACAGTATTATTCTGCAGATGTATTCATGTTACATGCACGTTTGCAAAATGAATAGTGCATGTCCTTCGCGCAATGATACGTAGTACTTTTTGAATAAAGTACGGGCAGTCTCCTGAAAGTACTACAGTAAGCGTAGTACTTTTACTTCAGCTGTGGTACTTGTACTTCACCAGGGTACTCTCGGTACTATAGTACAAAGTACTCTAGTGTACCACACAGTACTATAGTACATGGTACATTTACTTCACAGTACTATAGTACAAAGTACTTTGTACTATAGTACAATATGGTACATACTATAGTACATGGTACATTTACTGCAGTTTACTATAGTACAGGGTACATTTACTATAGTTTACTATAGTATACTATAGTACATCGTGTGGTACTTTTTCAGCTGGGGGGAGCCTGTAACGTGCCCCGTACGCCAGTACTGTCTGCGCATTTCGTCATTACGCCCCGAAGATGACAGTGCGCCGTTGGACCAAATTGTACATGTCCATGTAATCATAGTGTTCAAACAATCCACTAGCTTCAGAGTTGAGAAGACGGTTAGCAAAGATGAAAAAAGCGGTGTGCCTTCTTCTTGGGACCTTGTATTTCTAATACCGTAAAATCCCTAGCAAACGCCCAGTATCATCTAGAAACGCCCCCCCCCCCCCCACCCCCCACGTTTGGTCAAAATTTGTGCAGAGGGGTCACTACCTAGCAAACGCCCACCCCGTTTTTTTGTTTTGTGTGTGTGTTGTTTTTAACAGAAAAAGGTACCTGATTCTATTGTAATAGTGGGTATTTTCTTTATTTACAAAATATATACAGTCCCAAAAGAAACCAACAGTGATTTGAAATGTGAGACAGCCTCAACATCTGACATGGTTGTATACATTTTTGTTTCTTGTGAAAATGTGATGAGACGTACGTTATCTTGCTAAGGGGTGTATACCTAGCAAACGCCCACCTCCTACTTTTACCCGAAATATGTGCAGAGGGGGGGGGGGGGGGGTTGTGTGGGGCGTTTGCTAAGGATTTTACGGGTATAGGTCTATGGTAAGAACTAGCCCAATCCCATTTCAAGACCTGGCTGATTATTATGTTTGCCGGCGTGACTTAAATTTACTCATTGGAAGAACGTATCCTAGACGAGTGGTCTAGAATCACCCTTGACTTTGCAGACCGACCTTATCATCAGTTTTGCCCAGAAATATCATAGTTTAGACACACTGACAGGATCAATGGTTTGTCACGGATGAAGTGTTTTGCCCCATGCCTGCTAAGTATGACACTAGTATTAGGTATTTCTAATAATATGCTGACTGTTAGGAAATGATACCAGACGTGTCGAGGAAATTATATCCAAATGAGCCGGTGTCACGAACTGAAAACTCTGCCTGAACAATTCTTCTCATTGCGGTCAATGCGCATGCGCTAACATGGGAGATTAATCAGGTCGTGAACAACCTAACCGCGGTCCCGGCCTAACCCTAACCCTAACCCTAACCCTAGGGTTAGGCACATATTTTACGACAAAAGGAGGCCGGGGATCTGCAAGTCAAACCCACTATTTGAAAAGATCCTCTGGATACATTTAACACTAACAAACCAGGATCTAGAACCTATGCATAGTTGAGACACAGTGCCTTCGAATGTGGTGCGTCCCAGGATGGGACGATGGCAATACTTGCCAAATTCAACTCACAAGAAACGGAATGTATACCTCCTAGTGCGCGCGTCCCGGGACTCCCACTTTTAAATTTTAGAGGTTCCATGGACCCCCACTGCAGTATTTTAGAGGGTCACAAGGGTCCAAACGCCGAACAGTCCGTCAGTGTACTTATAAAAACATTGTGGTCACGTGTAGTGACTCAGTTGAACTGCGAAGTGTTGATTGCAGTCTGAAAATGATATATACGGACGCCGGTACGCACGATAAAGGAAATTAAGCTCTTTTAATATCTAGTGCGTCCAGGGACCCCCTCCCGCATATATTTCTAGTAGGGCCTACGTGTTTTTGGCTTCTAGTGCGTATAGGACGCAGGGACGCGCGCTATGGCATAGGGAACCCTCAATGCCTGATGTACACTAATAGTGCCGAGTTCACTGATATATGCCGCTTTTGTTGTAAAATATGTGCAATGCTGTGTTTGTATAACACTTTTGGGGTAAATTAAACATAGTTCTAACGGATAGCCTGAATAGTTACGTGAAAACACGCGGGGTGAAGTAACGAATAAATTAAACTGAATGCAATGGCGGAATGGGAAAAGAGCCAAATTGTCATTTAAATTTTTTTTTTTTTATAAAATGAGTTCTTTGTGCCATCTAATAGAACTAAGGAAGATAAGAAGCATGCACAAAACAGATTCATTCCATCTTTTTTTCTTTAGCAGATATCACGCTTTTGAATGCGAAGAGCCTGGCAGTCTGGACTATAGTATCGGGTTTCTTTAAATTCAACAAACAAGATGCGGGATTTAGGCCTACAATAAATGTGCTTCACTGTCGATATGCTTTTCTTGTGGTAAAATATGTGTAATGCTGTGCTTGTAGAACACTTTTGGAGTATATTAAACATAGTTCTAACGGATAGAATAGTTGTGAAAACACGCGGGAACCGGCATCAGTGACGGCATGGGAAAATAGCCCAAATGTCATGCATATTATGACAAAATGAGATATGTGTATGCCATCTGATAAAACTAAGGAAGACGAGAAACACGCAAAATAACGCAAATTCATTCGATCTTTTGTTTATATATAGATATATATATATATATATATACTTCAGCGGCTTATCGCTGTGCGGAATGCTGGCAAACGCTACTGATACGCACTCCGAGTAATTCAGTGATTCACATGGTATACAACCGTTTCTAGTGTGTAATCTTTTCTTCTTCATTGAAGCTTTGAAACGGTTCATGGCACTGAAGAAGAAAAAGACCAATAATTGTGACCTTTGTCCTGTCATTATAATGCCACTGTATCACAGTATTCAAGGCAACGACATTTGATAGTGGTATTATAGGCTACCTTGACATCGCCTCCTGGAATTCTAAACTTTCCTTGCAACACTAAAACACTAAAAATGTCATGTCAACTACCTGCTCTGAAACACTGTCTTTATTGTTCTTTGGTTGCAGGGTTAATGTAAATGTATGAAGTGTACTTTGAGTGTAATCATTAATCATCTGTCGTAGGTTCATGTCCGATTCCACAGTTTTTATGAACATACACACACACATACACACGCACCCACACATACAGATATGAGGCAAATCAAACATGTGGAAAGACATTTTGTATTGAAGAGTCACATGGTGACTTTCAAAACTGAAAATCAACAACAAAATCTGGGCAAACTGATAAGGTCTGCAAAGTCAAATGTAAAAAGAACATTTGGACTGTAAATAAAAAACGCTCGCGCTGGACCCGAGTACTCTTCAGACATTCACACACACACACGAGTACAGACTCATGCACGCGCACACGCACACAAACAGTAACACTGACACATGTACACAAAATGAACACACACACACACACACACACACACACACACACACCGCGCGAGAGAAAAAGACTACAGGGAGGCAATGACGTCAAAGACTTTCGACCGTGACGTAATTACGTCACTATTCTTGGTTTACGGTACCATTCGGCGGCTTTGCTACGAGTATGCCATAGTCTGGTTGGCTGAGACCTTGCACCGTTCTATCAGACTGCCTGGCTGGCTGTTGCACCGCGAATTCCTCCCACCGCCAAGTCGTTTTTTTGTGGTTTATTTCGCATTTAGGTCCCAGGTAACATTACTAGTGAAGTTTTAATACGATCAATCGGACCTATTATCAAGTTAGTGTATCAACTTTTGAACGAACTGCGCCCAGTAGTTTCACAGCAATAAGCTGTTAAGTCGAGACAGACAGACAGATAGATAGACAGACACACACACAATTAAAGTCTGTTGGACCCTAGTACTGCTTACTCGGGGATAAAACTTCTATTTAACAAATCTTCCAATTCAGTCCGAAATGTTCGACCAAGCCAGCAATACCAAAATATATGGGATCATATTATTTCACAAACAAATTACATTGGATTGGGTTAAGAAGGTGAGGGTAGTAATGGGGTGGAGGTGGGGTCTCTATTCGTGTCCGTGGTACAATTACAGGGCTCCCGAACTGAAGTGCGGTCCCTGCGTCATATACGCACCAGGAGCCAATATCACCATACTAGAATGTCTTGGAGGGGGCCCCGGGACGCATTATACCTTTAAAGAACGGGTCCAGGGACACATTACATTTCCGTTATCCTGCCAACCACAGGTACTGTCGCTCGTCGTCAATTAGTCTTGCCAGTGCAAGCACATGGACACACTTATGTCTCTGTAAGTATGCATCATGCATTTGGAATCTGACATGTTGGCAACATTAAAATAGAAAGAACAGGAAGTCAAGTTGAAAGTGTGTGTGGGTGTGTGTGAGTGTATTACTGTGTGCGTGTGTTCCATCTAAGAAGGTAGGGGAAGGGCTCCTAATATGGACCGGCTCCTAATATGGACCACCTCTTGATCTGACAAACTAACGGCGCTAGAGCGCTAAAAACAATTTCATTCGCTGTATTTACCCTCTCTGAATAAGTTGCACATGTCAAAACAGTTGCAGAAACACAAACCTCAAAACCGTTAGGCTTTTTCTCTTTTTTCACTTTTGGCAGTGTTCACTCTAAATTTGACGCCTAACACGGACTAGTTTGTTTCCACAGCCAAAGCTGTTATCACACAGATATTGCTAGCTTATATATAACAGCTGAGACGGTATTTGTTACATTTTAGCAGTGTTTACACCGAGTTTCTACTGCAAACAAAAACTAATAGCAAAATTTCAAAGTATGTGTGAGTCCCCTAATATGGACCACCTTCAACAAATCGAAGAAAATAAAAGCTAAAGGCTATTTTCATTAATTCATTAAGAAGCTTGCTGAAAATAACCTATAACTAGCCCTCGAGCTTTCAAAAAAATATATCAAATTGTCTTCTTTTTGTGGAAGTTGATAATTTCACTTATTTTCACTCTGTTTTTGATATGCTTCTTTAGTTTCCTGGTGTGCTTCAAATAATGCTCTCATCAACCCGAAACAGATAAATCTAAAGCATATTTGAATTAGTCTGACATGCACAATAAGTTGTATCATGTTATTTTGAAGTATAGGGGGCTTTTGACAGTGATTTGTGAAGGCCGCTTCACTGGTCCATATTAGGAGCCTGGGCGCCTAATATGGACCATTTGTGATTTTTTCTGTATTTAATTTTTGCTAAATGTCTATCAAAGCTATTTCACTCTAACTAGGCCTAACGGTTCACTTAAGAGAGAAGGACTACCAAACACAAAATGAAACTTCTTCGCAAGAAAACAAGCTAGTTATTAGCATGAAACAAAAAGTGGTTCATATTAGGAGCCCTTCCCCTATAGTTGATGTATTCTATTAGAATATTCTGATGAATACAGTCACTTCATTTCACACTATTCGCGATCAGAATGTGTATTAAGTGTATCGGGCGTTTGGGGCGCTCGCCTTGTTGATTGGAACTCTCTAAAACTCCTCTAAGGCCGCCCATAGACCCTCTTAACATTGAAGATGGGCGTCCGAGGGAAGCCCTGAATTATGTGGTAGCATTATAAGGCCACTTCAAGGCGAGTTCAGTTTTTTTTTCTCTCCATTCAGCGACTGGTTTTATCGCCTGTGTATGCGTCCCTCAGGAAATGTACATTTGGGCGTTCTTAAGTTTGTTTCTCCTTGATTAGAACTTAATTCTTTGACCAGTTACGACATGTTTGCAGAGATGATGGATCTTGTGCGAGACGTTTTAGAATGAACGTGAATCCTAATAACCTGGTGAGATCACTCAATGTGAATGCCAGGTGAAAGTGATAGTGGTAATATACCTTGACATCGCCTCCTAGAATTCTAAACTTTCCTTGCAATACTAAAACACTAAAAATGTCATGTCAACTACCTGCTCTGAAACACTGTCTTTATTGTTCTTTGGTTGCAGGGTTAATGTAAATGTATGAAGTGTTGTACTTTGAGTGTAATCATTAATCATCTGTCGTAGGTTCATGTCCGATTCCACAGTTTTTATGAACATACACACACACATACACACGCACCCACACACACAGATTTGAGGCAAATCAAACATGTGGTAAGACATTTTGTATTGAAGAGTCACATGGTGACTTTCAAAAAAAATCAACAACAAAAAAATCTGGGCAAATTGATATCGATAAGGTCTGCAAAGTCAAATGTAAAAAGAACATTTGGACTGTATATAAAACTTCTATTTAACAAATCTTCAAATTCAATCCGAAATGTTTGACCAAGCCGGCAATACCAAAATATATGGGATATTAATTAATAATAATAATAATAACAATTACTTATATACAGGCATGGGAATTGAAAATTGTAAAAAAGGCGGAAAATTTATAACTGAAGACGCGAAGCGTCAAGTCGACGGCGCGAAGCGCCTAGTCTTACTAGGGGGGTCCGGGGGCATGCTCCCCCGGACAAATTTTTCTCCAAAGAACCCAGATGGTGCAATCTGGTGTCATCTGAGCTCCAAGTTTGCCATCAAATTCTGTTTTTAGAATCAGAGTTTTTAGTACAAAAATGTACCAATTTTTGCTTTTTTGAAGAACAAAAATATATACATGTATTATATGGTTTAAATTTGTAAAAAAAAAATTGATCTGTTGAGACAAACAGGAAAATGTAACTTGTAACACAATCTGTGCAATCTGGTTTACTTTCAAACATAAAAGTTCAATAACTGAGGCGGGCGGTAGCAGTGCGTGAACAAAGTACGGAAAGTTTTCGCGGGCTTTTGCGCAAAGGCCAAAGTAACCGGTGCCTTTTTTGTGTGCCTCCCCCCTTTATTTTTTCGGCGGACACTTTTGCATTTTCGGCGGAACAAAAAAAAATTCCCGACAATTCCCATGCCTGTATATAGCGCGTAAACCTCGTGGTGACAAACCCAGAGCGCTCTACACTTACATAATCATAATACAAACAAGGAAAGAGAACTAAATCCGAATAAATTCAAACATGGTCACACGCACGCACACACACACGCCCGCATACACACACATGCGCGCACACACACACATACAATCTTTCTTTCGTCATTGTCAATGTTCAGGTAACCCGCAATGTCATTCTATGTACGCATACGTTATACTAGTACAACACACACAGGCACATGCACATCTTCACGAACGCCACACTTTAGTAGATAATACACGTGGCAGCGCCAATGACTCACCGATCATGGGATTATTTCATTTCCATTTATACAAAAGACATAAGTGGACCATCAAAAATCTATGAGTATGAACCAAAACATTGTAGATCTTGGCTGACACATATCAGCACCAGGTTTTTCATAAAAGCCTTGATCATGGAAAAATGAAAATTAACTCACTTCGTTTTAAGGTATCTACAGTAAACAATGTTCTGAGAAAAGAACAAAATCAGTAAGGAATACCTACACTGCAAACAATGCAATGAAATGTATGATAACATGTACATAATTGTTTGCATAGTTTGTCAATACAAAAAATTCGAATTAAGGTACCCACACATCATCACTACATCACATCACCAGTAGGAGCATGTTCATGATCCTTCAATCACATTCCTCACCACTCTCACTCATAGTACTAGTGTTAGCAGTGATGACACCACTGCCACATGTATCGCGACAGGGATCCTGATATTTTGATAACCTTTATTTCAAGCCACCACAGTGTACCCCACTTTCAAGCCGTTGTGCGCCGATACTGATCCTCTGCGCATGCTCAGGAGATAAACCGCGCCGTAGACACATGGTAAACCCGAGTGAGGTGGCTTGAAATAGTGTTATCAAGATCCCTGGAGTGATTTTTGCTTATTTGAATCCAATGTATCAGTATAAAGAAAATGCATATCAATATATAATACATATTAATTATTACACAACCTATGAGCAGAAGAGAATCCAATTTCTCTCTCAGTATTGTGGGTTCCTCACTGACACAAACTATCTTCACGCTCATTTTACACACATTTAATAGTAATATCATCCATGCTACTTGATGAAATGAAGGTGACAAAGCAAAAAGTGAAATATATGCACAAACATAATGGTGTCAAAGAGGACATTCTTTTTCTGTCATAAATGTTCAAAATTCAATCCTCGTCCTGGGAGTCTGCTGCATCTTTGTGAACCTCATATCTGTGTGATAAATATATCACGCATTCACATCGGCCAGTAGATCAACAGCCTATAGGCGCTGCATCCACCTTTCACGGCCTATTATTCCAAGTCACACGGGTATTTTGGTGGACATTTTTATCTACGCCTATACAATTTTGCCAGGAAAGACCCTTTTGTCAATCGTGGGATCTTTAACGTGCATACCGCAATGTAGTGTACACGAAGATCATACTACCAATACTACAAAAACACAATATACAGTCGGTCTCTTAGGTAAAACTGGGAAAAGCAGCTTCGACATTTAAACACTGCAACTGGAAGATCATCTAACAATGCATACTGCTTTACAATATGCATTTATGTATAAATATAGTTAAAGAACATCGAGTTAATAGGAATTAGAGCTTTCTTGACACTGCACGATGAGGAAAGGATGAAAAAGAGAATGAAAAGTGGTTGTTGCATCATTTTCACTTCATAACCACTGACACTGATAGTCCTAATCTTTGGGAAATTGGAACTCTATCAGAACTCTGAGAGTTTAGGGAGTCATGAAATTAGATGAAATTTACACAGTGTCAAAAGCGACTTTGCTCCTGAACTTCTTTCTCTCGTTAAATATTTTGCTCCTTACCAAGCTGACTTTTTGTTTTTTTTCAAGTGGAATACCACAAAAAACATCGTGCACTGTCAAGAAAGCTTGAATTTCTTTGATGCCAGGCAATGATCCTGTCACACCTCTCCCAGTCTTCTGTATGTCACTTTTGAAATATGACTCAACCTTTTTTGTGTCCACAGCTTCCCATTGGTAGTATGATCTTTTTCGAGACCCACTTTCCCCTGCAGTCGTAGAATCTGAAGTTCTGTTGTCGGATTCCTGTGATCGGCTCTGCAATCCCAAAGGGTGAAGAAGTTCCCCAATATCTGAAAAAAAATCCCACAATTACACTGACAGCAAACCACTAATGATCCAAGTCATCTAATATGTTGCATTGAAAAGATCAATACCAACTAATTTACTGTTTTTGGTCACTTCCACATTTACAGAATTAGCCTTTTTCCTAAGCATAATTGTGCGATACAAAAGGAAAAAATAACAGTTCAAGATGTTGTGATAACTTCAATGCAGAAGAAGAACTGTTAACCCGTGATTTGTAAAAATGTAAAAATTGTTACAAATCACGGGGCGCGCCTCGCGATTTGTAACAATTTTTACAAATCACGTTTTTGCGCCCGATATTTTCTTGTCATCTCCAAAGTCAAGGGACAAAAACGAAATCCCTTGACTTTTGGGGTAGCGTGACTGTTAATTTTAAGATTTTTTTTTCCCCATTATATAGGATGTCCCATCGTTGGGAAATTCCGGTCGCTTCCTCCCAGTGGAAAGCTAGCAGTCACAGCGTCGCACTACCCCAAAGGCAAGGGATCTATTAGTCCCGTTTCGCCGTTATCCCAATTCGCCCCCATCCCATTTTGGCGACATTTCTCAGGCCAAGTGTCATTTTACCACCATATCATGTACCATTAACTCCACATCCCATTTTGGCGCAATCCCGTTTCGCCGTGAGCCCATTTCGCCCCCATCCCATTTTTGCGACATTTTACAGGCCAAGTGTCATGTTACCACCATGTCATGTACCATTAGCTCCACATCCCATTTTGGCGCAATCCCATTTCGCCGTTATCCCATTTTGCCCCCATCCCATTTTTGCGACATTTCACAGGCCAAGTGTCATTTTACCACCGTGTCATACCACTAGCGCCACATTCCATGTTGTCGCCATGCCGTTTTGCCGTCATCCCATTTCGCCGCCATCCCTATTTCGCGACATTTTGGATTGTGGCAAAATTGGGATTTGGCGAAAACGGAATGTCTTCCTAGTTGAATAACGCAGTATAGTAGTATAGTGAGGCTTGACAAGAAGAATAAATAAAAAAAATGGGATGGCGGCCAAATGGGATGGTGTCAAAATGGGATGTTGCGCAATTGTTATGACACGGTAGTAAAATGACGCTTGGCTTGTGAAATGTCGCGACAATGGGATGGGGGCGAAATGGAATGCGGTGAAACGGCATGGCGGCCAAATGGGATATGGTGTCAAAATGGGATGTCGCGCTATTGTTATGACATGTTAGTAAAATGACGTTTGGCTTGTGAAATGTCGCGAAAATGGGATGGGGCAAAAAATGGGACGGCGGCAAAATGGGATTGCACCAAAATGGGATGTGGAACTAAAACCACCCCCACCACTCAGCGTAGAGGCTCTAAACAAAAAAAAAATAATAATAATAAAAGGCATGCATTACTTTGTGGAATGCGATATTTTTACATTTTTACATTTTTACAAATCGCGGTTTTAGGTTCGACGTGATTTGTAAAATATTTTTACATTTTTACAAATCACGGGTAAACAAGAACTAATAGAATACAGAGGAAAATGGCACCACCCGAGCAAAAGTTTCAAAAGAAAATGTTAGTGTTTCTGGCAGCAAATCGGAAAGAGTGAACTGCCAAGCAGTTGCATTGCCTGTGACAAAATTGTATTATTAAATTCCCAATGAAAAGCCCTCCTTTTTTCTACCAATTTTTGGGGGCATTTTCAAGAAATAGTTGGAGGCTTTACAGTACAAGTATATGCCTTCTACAATATCCACTGTACATGTATTTAGATTTTCATGCAACACAATCTCCCTACCTGTAGCCTCAGTCAGCAGTGCATGATCTACCTCAGCTGCATCAGTAGTTGCTTCTTCTGCAAAGTAACATCAAGGAAACATGTTTTACTATAAGGAATCAGACAAGTTTGTCTTAACGAAGTCACAGAATGCCAGCTGGATAAATACATATTGCACTACAAAGCATGTGTATAGCTTGACTGCTTCAAGACAGCTTGCACTACGTGTACATAATTAGGAATCCTATCAATTCCATGACAATATTTATGAAAGAAACAGAATTCTGTACAAACACAAGTGCCGATTGAAAACTTCAAGTGATCAGCAAGCCATCCGGCGCAGTTCGTGGCTCCTATAGTTTTTTATAATTTTTTTTTTATAAATGGTATTGTATTTCATGATTCCTGCATAGCAATTAGCATACACATCAGATTTAATGTTTTTCCAGATTGCATGCAGAAGTAAAGGCGATCAGAGGCGTGGAACATGCTCCAGATGTTGTAAAAAGCTTGTGCAAAGTAAAAAGGTCTTACTATTCCAGACTGTTATTTCTGGAAAACATCTATTTGGAGACTAACCACGACTCCAACAAAACAGATGGTTTTATAAATTAGTGACAATTTTCTATTTTCCTCACTTTCTACTAACTAGCTATTAAAATAACTTCAACACGTACACAACAGATTAAGTGTAGTTCACAATGAGAAATAAACAAGTCGCGTAAGGCGAAAATACAACATTTAGTCAAGTAGCTGTCGAACTCACAGAATGAAACTGAACGCAATGCCATTTTTCAGCAAAGACCGTATACTCGTAGCATCGTCAGTCCACCGCTCATGGCAAAGGCAGTGAAATTGACAAGAAGAGCGGGGTAGTAGTTGCGCTAAGAAGGATAGCACGCTTTTCTGTACCTCTCTTTATTTTAACTTTCTGAGCGTGTTTTTAATCCAAACATATCATATCTATATGTTTTTGGAATCAGGAACCGACAAGGAATAAGATGAAAGTGTTTTTAAATTGATTTGGACAATTTAATTTTGATAATAATTTTTATATATTTAATTTTCAGAGCTTGTTTTTAATCCGAATATAACATATTTATATGTTTTTGGAATCAGCAAATGATGGAGAATAAGATAAACGTAAATTTGGATCGTTTTATAAATTTTTATTTTTTTTTACAATTTTCAGATTTTTAATGACCAAAGTCATTAATTAATTTTTAAGCCACCAAGCTGAAATGCAATACCGAAGTCCGGGCTTCGTCGAAAATTACTAGACCAAAATTTCAACCAATTTGGTTGAAAAATGAGGGCGTGACAGTGCCGCCTCAACTTTCACGAAAAGCCGGATATGACGTCATCAAAGACATTTATCAAAAAAATGAAAAAAACGTTCGGGGATTTCATACCCAGGAACTCTCATGTCAAATTTCATAAAGATCGGTCCAGTAGTTTAGTCTGAATCGCTCTACACACACACACACACACACACACACACACACGCACATACACCACGACCCTCGTTTCGATTCCCCCTCGATGTTAAAATATTTAGTCAAAACTTGACTAAATATAATAATATGTACACCAGGGAACATACTCCTTACAGACACACCAATATAACTATACAAAAGAAGAAGCAACAAAACACAAACCTCTGTTGTCGGATTCCTGCGATCGGCTCTGCAAAGTGTGAAGAAGTTCCCCAATATCTGAAAAAATCCCACAATTACACCTACAGCAAACCACTGATGATCCAAGCCATCTAATAATTATGTTGCATTGAAAAGATCAATACCAATTAATTTACTGTTTTAGGTCACTGCCACATCTACAGAATTAGCCTTCTTCCTAAGCATAATTGTGCGATACAAAAGGAAAAAAACCAGTTCAAGACGTTGTGATAACTTCTATGTAGTACAAGAACTAATAGAATACAGATGAAAATGACACCACCTGAGCGAAAGTTAAAAAAACAAAAAAACCTGTTGTGTTTCTAGCAGCAAATAGGAAAGAGTGAACTGCCAAGCAGTTGCATTGCCTGTGACAAAATTATATCCTTTAATTCCCAATGAAAAGCCCTCCTTTTTTCTACCCATTTTTTGGGGGCATTTTCAAGAATTAGATGTAGGCTTTACAGTGCAAGTATATGCCTTCTACAATATCTGTTGTACATGTATTTAGATTTTCATGCAACACAATCTCCCTACCTGTAGCCTCAGTCAGCAGTGCATGATCTACCTCAGCTGCATCAGTAGTTGCTTCTTCTGCAAAGTAACATCAAGGAAACATGTTTTACTATAAGGAATCAGACAAGTTTGTCTTAACGAAGTCACAGAATGCCAGCTGGATAAATACATATTGCACTACAAAGCATGTGTATAGCTTGACTGCTTCAAGACAGCTTGCACTACGTGTACATAATTAGGAATCCTATCAATTCCATGACAATATTTATGAAAAAAACAGAATTCTGTACAAACACAAGTGCCGTATGAAAACTTCAAGTGATCAGCAAGCCATCCGGCGCAGTTCGTGGCTCCTATAGTTTTTTATAATTTTTTTTTATAAATGGTATTGTATTTCATGATTCCTGCATAGCAATTAGCATACACATCAGATTTAATGTTTGTCCAGATTGCAGAAGTAAAGGCGATCAGAGGCGTGGAACATGCTCCAGATGTTGTAAAAAGCTTGTGCAAGGTAAAAAGGTCTTACTATTCCAGACTGTTATTTCTTTATCGCGGAATTGGTCACGCACTGCTAAACTGCAGATGAAAATCTGCCTAAATGGTTTTCAGATTCAAGGTAAGGTTCGATTCTATAGTTTTGTTCTACCGGTTCCTCAGTACAAAACTCCCCCCCTCCTCTCTCTCTCTCTCTCTAAATAAATAAATATTTATTAAGAGAGAGAGAGAGAGAGAGAGAGAGAGAGAGAGAGAGAGAGAGAGAGAGAGAGAGAAAGAGAGAGCGAGAGAGAGAGAAGAAGAATTGCTAATACTGACACTGAAAATGCAGAAGCCCGCTTATAAGGTAGTTGGGCTTGGGTTACTCCTTACATCTGAGAGCTCTGTAATAAGGAACCTCGGTTATAAGGAGTAAAAAATTCGTCCCAGAGCGCTCCTTATAAGCGGGCCCGACTGTATTCTGCAGAAAAGTCTACTCTTTCATTGACTGTTGGCCATAATTGGTAGTTGCATTGTGTGCAAATCCTTGTACAATTGTTTGCTAAGGGTACACTTTTAACATAACTTATCTAAGGCTCAAGAGTTTATACACCAAATCTGATATATAATTATGCTGTTTGCATTATCTTTTCTGCATACATTTTCAAACTTACAGTAACCAACTCTTCTTTGCCACCTAACTCATCACACATACAAACACCTACCTCCTGTTATGAACGCTTCTTCCTGAAGTGTTGTTATGTTGGCAGCAGCATTTGCTTCTTCTGAAAATAATACACAATATACATGTTACATCTCTTTCGGTGCACATATCCACACAATAACTCCATGTACCAAGAACTAATTGGTATGCCGTCCTGACTAAACACAGGAAAAGGATGTGTGTCAACGTTTTGTAGTAATCTTCATTCTGAAATCATGAATAATGATGTCCACAGTTTCTTCAACCAATACAAAAATTAGAACTGTCAGTATTGACATTCTGTTAATTAAAAAGAAGAAACAAGGAACAAGTCGCGTAAGGTGAAATTACTACATTTAGTCAAGCTGTGGAACCCACAGAATGAAACTGAACGCACTGCATTTTTTCACAATGACCGTAGTCCGCCGCTTGTGCATAACGGAGTGAAACTGACGAGCCTGTTCAGCGCGTTAGTGGTTTTGCTGTGCTGCATATCACGCTTTTCTGTACCTCTCTTCGTTTTAACTTTCTGAGCGTGTTTTTATTCCAAACATATCATATCTATATGTTTTTGGAATCAGGAACCGACAAGGAATAAGATGAAATTGTTTTTAAATCGATTTTGGAAATTTAATTTTGATCATAATTTTTATATTTTTAATTTTCAGAGCTTGTTTTTAATCCAAATATTTATATGTTTTTGGAATCAGGAAATGATGTAGAATAAGATAAACGTAAATTTGGATCGGTTTATATAAAAACAAAAATTATTACAATTTTCAGATTTTTAATGACCAAAGTCATTAATTAGTTTTTAAGCCAACAAGCTGAAATGCAATACTGAAGTCCGGCCTTCGTCGAAGATTGCTTTAAAAAAATGTCAATCAATTTGATTGAAAAATGAGTGTGTGACAGTGCCGCCTCAACTTTTACCAAAAGACGGATATGACGTCATGAAAAGTATTTATCGAAAAAACGAAAAAAGTGTCCGGGGATATCATTCCCAGGAACTCTCATGTCAAATTTCATAAAGATCGGTCCAGTAGTTTGGTCTACACACACACACACACGCACAGACACACGCACATACACCACGACCCTCGTCTCGATTCCCCCTCTATGTTAAAACATTTAGTCAACACTTGACTAAATGTAAAAATGAAAAGCATAAGATTAGGATAAGATTTCTTATAATCCTGTGAGGTTACCCTCATGGAAATCTGAACTGTTTTCACATGGAAAAGCAAGTTGCCTTTAAGTACATTTATTTTTCTTACATGCATGTTTTTATATTTCCAAGCCCTGATACTTTCGCTGTAAATTTAGCTCCTTTATGATGCGCATATGTGCACACAAGATTATATGGACACGACGAGAGTCTGCATGGAGTAGACTCATAATGTCATATAAATCCTTCCTCAAACATGGGTATTAGATGCACGCCGATAGAGATAACTGGTTTAGAAACAAGCGCAGCTACCGATTGAGCTATTTCCCTGCCTCTGGAGTAATCATAAAGACACAACTGAGAAAAATATTAACTTAATTGACAACAGTGTGACCATGATGTAAAAATGAATACTCCACATACACATTGTTTGTTTTTGTTCTTCTTCTGCTGTTGTTGAAGGCACAGTACGTCTCCCGTAAACCATCACAGATACTGTCAGGCTTTTACACACAGTACAAATACCCTTTCATTTACACACTCACTGCTTTTGAACATCCGAGGTGCCCTACGTAAAAAGCGAGCAATTTTAAAAGAATGATTTTTGCTGATTGTCTGTTAACAAAATCGAACGGTGCGTTTTGGCGCTAGACCTAACTTAAAATCTAAATAACAAATTGACAGCTTGTTACACAAACATTCTCAAATCATAAAAGAATTTTTCATCAAGACAAGATTAGTACAATTAAAAGTTTTGAAAGTTTGAAAAAAGAAAAGCCCGGAAACGTGTAACACAAAACATCTTTCTCGAAGCAGACGACGGTTCTGCATAGTACCAGTTCCTTTGAACAGTCGTAAGCCATCGCTAGAGTTCTTGTGAATTGCAGCCCTCTGTTGTGTTTGGATTTAGAGGTACATAATAACGTGCTATTGCAGATAAGCTTACAGCGAGTCGCATTGGAAATCACAAACTGACGACTACATTGTGAAAAAAGGCAAACTGGATCACACGGGTTCACAATGCCTATGGGGTAAGATAAACCACACAAAAATAAATTCTTTGAAATTAGCTCGCTCTTTACGGAGGGCACCTAAGATGTTTTAAAGCGGTGAGTGTTTAAATGAAAGGGTGTTTGTACTGTGTGTAAAAGCCTGACAGTATCTGTGATGGTTACGGGAGGCTTACTGTGCCTTAAAGTAAAGAAAAGTTTTGCTCGTTAAAGCAAGTTACCCAGGCCGTCAGCTGACATCCTACAGGCAGCAAAAGAGTTAAACTTTTCCACACAAAAAAGGTACTTGTCACTTGCACAAAGAACACTAAACCTTCCATACCTTTTTCTTGTCCATATATACGTAGCAACCCGCTGACTCCAGGCACAGCAGGCTCAACGGAGTCAACAGCACTGTAGCAGAAATTTAGCCATTTTCAGTTTACCGATAATACGTTACATTTACAGGAAAAGACACAGTATGTAGGAATACCTTAATTCTTCAAACATTGACGCTTAAATTAATACATTCCACAAGAAAAAGTATAAATCTAACAGTCAAATACAAAGTGCTTTCCTTGTGTTCCGCTACCTAAATGCTTCTAGTGGTTTTCCTTCTTCAAAGTAATGGCTAAAGGGGCTACACAATATGCCTTTTATACCTTCTGACAAACAAACACAGTACCACTCTTAAGTGCATTGTACTCCAAGACATTTTCAGGTATGTACCAAACTGAAAATGGAAGACAATGCATCACATACCATTTCTCCAAAGTAATGGTTGCATTTAGCAAGGCCAGTAGATCTTTTTTCCCCATGGAGCTGGGGTCGCGCACATTTACGCCTTCAGGCCAGCCATGCGCTTTGACCTCCTTCTTGTGGACTTCCTTGTAAGGGAAACAGCTCCCCATTCCAGGACAGGCCCCTGAAACAACATAAAGTACATCAATCCAAACAGCTGAAAGATAAATATATACACTCTTCAAGATTATTTTGTGTTTGTTGCTCTCATGTCAACATGTCAGCTTTATTGTGATCCAGATTACAACTTACTCTGATGTGTATGTTATGCAGCATGCGCTTAATCGTTTTCTTTCAATAATATAAACATCAGAGCCACAAATTGCCACCAATGGCTTGCTGATCAGTGGAAGTGTTCACACGTGTGTTTTCCTAAACTCCCATGACCTAAAGCTAAACCCACGTAATCTTGAGTGATCATTAAGAGCCAGTAATAATTTCCGCAAGAAATTGTGAACTACGATGAACTCGCGTGTTGGTGGTGAGTGGGTCGGGGTATAAGAAAAAGTCTTACTTGTGGCAAGGTTCAAATGTGCTCGAACCTTTTCCCTCATGAGGCTAGGTGGCAGAGCTGTTGTCACCTTGCATGTATCTGCAACGTGAAAGAAAAATAACATGAACATTTACAACTGGTGCACACACCAGAATGAGTTTGGGATTTACCCCCAAAATACACAGCAATTCTAATTATTTTCTCAGCAGGTGTTGGAACATAAACAGCATTGCTAACCTGCTGGACAGCTGCATCAGTTTAATTTAACAGAATATATATTAACTTGGAACCAGGTATACAGCTGGAAAACATATAAGATTTTTATCCCCCAGAGGGATAAATTGTAATGAATGATGCCAGTTCTGTGAGCAATGTAGCTGTCTTGATGAACTACCTAAATATATCAACACTATCACACAGTTTGCTTCATAAAGAAAGTAACAATTTGACCCAACAATTAAAACAAATGATAAAAGGCACATCAAGCACCATCTTTTTTTTTCTCATAATAATTTGAAGTTGATTAAAGGCACAGTAAGCCTCCCGTAAACCATCACAGAGCTCCCCGAGCGTCTACATACAGTACAAGCATACTTCCATTTGAACGCTCACCGAACGGGAACATCCTGGCTGCTTTCTGTCGAGCGTGAGAAATTTTCAAAGAATTTATTTTCGTGGACTTAGCTTTTACCAATAATGGCGCCTCGTTTTGGTGCTGGCTGTTATGAATATTCAATACCGGAAATCACGCCCGGACAGTAAGCCTCCCGTAAACTACTGTCAGGCTTTTATAGTACACACAGTACAAACACCCTTCCATTTGAACGCTCACCAAACGGGAACATCCTAGGTGCCCTACGTAAAGAGCGAGCAATTTTTAAATAATTAATTTTGCAGATTGTCAAAAATGAGTTACTTCCCTTCGCGTCTCATTCAGAAAAGCCCGGAAGCAGGGTCACGCAAGGGTCGTAGCAGACGACGGTTTATCAGTACATATCGCCGTTCCTCTCAACAGTCAAAAGCCATCGCTAGAGTTCTCGTGAACCACAGCCGTTTGTTTCGTGCATAAAAACGTGCTATTGTAGATAAGCTCACATCGAGTCGCATTCAAATGACTAACTGACGACTACATTGTGAAAAAGGGAAACTGGATCACACGGGTTCACGATGGCTCAGGGGTAAGATAAACCACGCAAAAATAAATTCTTTGAAAATTGTTCGCTCTTTACGGAGGGCACCTAGGATGTTCTCAATCGGTGAGTGTTTAAATGAAAGGGTGTTTGTACTGTGTGTAAGAGCCTGACCATATCTGTGATGGTTTACGGGAGGCTTACTGTGCCTTTAACATAAACACAAACACAGTGAAATGCTGATAATTATATTCTTACAGGCTGAGGCTATTTCTCTGCTGAGAATTCTGGAATCCTTGAGGACTTTGAAAATGGCCCCGTCACCATACATTTCGCACGCTGGATTGGCCTTCTCCCTGTCATACAGGAAGACGCAAGTGTCCAATCCAGCGTTCTTGAAGTCAACTAACTGGGGAAAAGAAAGAAATAATCACGTATGAAGACATCAATAACACTGTGTATTCAGCACGTCCCTGTTCTTTGTTTCTTACACATGCAGACACATACATGGTCAATTGTATCAAAAATTGAGCATCACAAGTTTTCACAGCATTCTCTTCTTTTCAGATTGAGTTTTTTTCTGTTTTATCCAACACTGGTATTTATGCATGGTCAACATGACAGGAAAACTACAATCACTCATAGGCGCTGACAACTTGGATACCCTGCTTTTCCACATAATCACAGAGGTAAAGGAAGCTTCCACTTTACAGTTACAGTACAGGGATGATCAAATCCCCCCCCCCCCTTTTTTTTTTTAAAATATTGTTTCTTTTCTTAAGGAACAACCTTTCCTGGTACCAAAATGCATGAAAATAATACCTTTTTTTTTCTTTTTTTAGAAACCGGATTCTCTGGTTTTATAAGTTTTCAAAAAATGGATTTCCATTGAGAACGGGAAAGGTGTTAGCCCTGTAGGCGTTTGCAATGGTCTCCATGGAAGTTGCACTTACTGAAATTTGTTAGCAATCTGTTTCGTGCAATCCACATCTGAAACGTAAAAATACTTTACCACACTCCGAAGCTTGTCTCTCAGCTTGTTGTGGTCTGCCTTGCTTGACGCGTTCATTGCAGCAGCCTTCACCCTGCACGCTTCTTTTTCCTCAGGGGAAGCATTCTTCCACCTTGATCCACCCTCTTTGAAGGTTTCAGCGCGGGAGCCTTGAGCTAAAACATAGTGTTGAACAATGAATCAATGGTTCTTGACAATATCAACGTTGTTATCTATCTATGTTGTGTCTGTAATATAACTGCAGTTCACTCATACTTGTCATTGTTTTAACACGGAATTCTACTTTATCTACGTACATATATATATATTCTCTCCCAAAAAAGAAACTTGACACAGGTAAACATTGATTTTTGTCAAATAATTATGTTAGAGGAAAGCACCAAAATTCAGTTTGAAATTTGTCAGTTGCATTGTTGCAAACCATTAAACCACAAAAAGAATATAATAAAACCGATACTTTACTGGGTGGTCGCCCTTTTATTGAATTGCAAAAATCTTCTCTGCACAAAAATTATGTGCATGGCGCCGTGATGTTTTTGCCTCTGTCTAAGCCTCAAGTGGCAGAGATGAGAAAGCCATATCAACCGCAATTCTGTGACCCCGCGCCTGCAATTAAGGTGCGGAAAATGCCACGACTGACTAAAGCCCAGTGCCATAATGCTATTGTCCGGTTGCAAGCAGGTACAACTAATGAAGATGTTGCAAGGCATGTTGGTGTGTCCCAACAAACTGTATGTGCATGAATGGAGCTCTTTTAAATGCCACTTAAAGTGTACAGGACAGACCAAGGTCAGGCCGACCTAGAGTTACCACACCGGCTCAGGATCGGTATTTCAGGGTGAGACAGCTCCGTGAACGGTTCACAATACCGCTACGCAGATTCCGGGGGTGCCTCTCCCAAAAAGGAAACTTGAAAAAAGAACATCATGGCGCCATGCACATGGTTTTTGTGAAGAAAATATTTATGCAATTCAATAAAAGGGAGACCACCCAGTAAAGTATCGGTTCAATTATGTTCTTTTTGTGGTTTAAAGTCAATAGCCCGGCGGAAATTTTGCTGGCCCGGTACGTACCACAGTTGATCTGCAGTGTTTAAATGTCTTTAAAACTGAATACTACAACCAAAAGGGTTGATTTGACTAGAATTGTCATTGGCCAGCCGAGGATGTGAACATCCCTGGACACGTAAAAAATTTTTTTAAAAACGTCAGCGCCTTTTGGTTTTAGACACCTGATGATTTATAGCAGCTTCGGTTGACAAGCTGATTGCTTATAAACTTCATTTTTATCCACAAAAAAATAAAGAAATAAAAAAATTCATACCGTTCTTTAATTGACTAGACATAAACACATGGAATGCATGATGGGGCATCTTGACAGCTTTTTTTATCTGCAGGTAATCTGAAACACAAAGTGACACACAATGTATACTTATCAATTTTTATCCTACGTACGTGAGAGAGACACCCGTGAGATAATAATCGTTCAAATCACACGTGTGTATATCATGTAAATGAGGTCATGTCAAGCAAGTCTGGCAGGGACCTGTTTTTCCACTGCTTATGATGCCAAAGTCACCGAGACAAACATTATTATAGAAACACAAATTGCGCTCGCTTATTACCCTCGATGAATCTTTAGAACTAACACGTCACGCCACACTTTCAGAGTGACGTTTCTTTGCTTTGACGTAATAGATTGCACGAGGCTTTAGAAGAGATCGAGGTTCTAAAACAAGCGTCTTCAATTTAGCTGCCTCGAATGCAGGACATTTTCAGTAAAATACACGTAAGTACAGTATGTAGGATAAACAGAATACTACATGGCATGCTGTTCCGTACCAGATTTACACTCGTTGCTTTTTCAAATAGTGAACAGCTCGCTTTCGCTCGCAGTTCAATATTTAAAAAAACAACTCATGTAAATCTGGTACGACACAGCAAGCCATGTAGTATTCTCTATACAGTAAAACCTGTCTCTAACGGACACCCTTGGGGAATGGTAATAGTGTCCCTATTAGACAGGTGTCCCTTCTTCACAGGTGGAGGGGCCGGGGCAATATTTTACAAAGAGCACGTAAAATGAACAAGACACTTTTTGTCAGTCCTGTAGTATGTATTTATTGGATTGAACATGAGACTCACTGAAAATGTGAGTAAACAAATGATACATGTAGCAAACAACAACAACAACAACATCCCCCCCACCTACCCCGTTCCCTACACACACTGTGCATTCAAACTTACGCAAGTCGGACGTCACAAAGCTAAAAATAGCTGACTCTTCATCAGTCATTCAACGGGAAATTCCGCAGTGTGTCTCGACCAGCTCTTGTTTCATTCAGTTTTTCTAGTCTCAGCATAAATGCATGGACCAAAAATTTAGCTGTGTTAACTATTGTTTCCTTCGAACGATTGCTTACAAAGAGAGAGAGATCATGACGTCTTCTTTTTCCGATCTGATCCTCGCGATCTGCGTTTTACCACATCCCATCTCCTTTGCCACATCTCGGCATGATTGGCCGCTATCTAGTTTTTTCAAGGCAGCGACACGCTGCTCTAAAGTCAACGCTTTTCTTTTTCCTGCTGGAGATTCCATTTTCAAACACAGTAGTCTACTGTTGCTTTTGGTTGTGACTGTATCCACAATGCGGAAAAGCGAAAGTGAGCGAAGCGAAAGTGAGTGAGCGAAAGTGGGTCTCCATCTAAACAAGTCACTGATTGGTCAGAAAAGGGACAGGACAACCAATCAACAACCATTTGTGCTACGGCTACCGCTGCCGAGCACTGTCTGCATAACAGTCGAGTTTTCGAAGTTGCGTTTTTATGTACGTTGTGTCCGTTTGTGACAGTGTTTACACTTCCTACGGTCCGAAAAATCGTGTCCGCGTCCGTAAGTGGCAGGTGTCCGCCCGTTAAAGGTTAGTTATTGTTGAAATCGTGTTCGTGCCATGATAAACTGTCCGTATGTAGCAGGTGGCCGTTACAATAAGGGTCCGCTAGACTCAGGTTTTACTGTATATCATATATTTATACTGAAGAACTTTTACGTCAACAACGGCAAGAGATTTGTTTGTTTGTTTGTTTGCTTAACGTCGAAGGGCCATATCAGGGCGGTGCTGCTTTGACATTTAACGTGCGCCACACACAAGACAGAAGTCGCAGCACAGGCTTCATGTCTCACCCAGTCACATTATTCTGACACCGGACCAACCAGTCCTGGCACTAACCCCATAATGCCAGACGCCAGGCGGAGCAGCCACTAGATTGCCAATTTTAAAGTCTTAGGTATGACCCGGCCGGGGTTCGAACCCACGAGCTCCCGATCACGGGGCGGACGCCTTACCACTAGGCCAACCGTGCCGGTTACGGCAAGAGATATTTCAGCAAAGTGAGTGTATCACTATGAGTCTATCAATCACACTCATAGTCCAGGATAAACGTTATTGAAGATTGGAGTTGAAGACTTTTTTTTATGCACTCCCCCAGTGTGGTTCCTGTTAAGTGGGAAAGAAAGGGTCTATGTCAAACAAAAGTGGGTTGATATCCTGTAGGTACATTTCTAGACCAGTGTTTCTTTAAAAAAAAGTCAAATTAAGGCATGACATGCTTGTGGCTAGGCGCTCACAGAGAAAACAGTTACGTATTTATACCTCTTCAGAGAGCATCTCGTACGTGATTTGGAGGGTCAAAGGGTATTATACCCTTAATTCTACGTGATGTGGAACCCTGGACTGATGTAGAAAAGCATGTCAGACTCAAGACTCATCATACTCATACTAGTATTAGTTTTACCAGTCAAGATCGGAATAGAAGATTAGAACATACACGGGTTTTCATTACCTCGACGCAGCAACTAAACCGGCCCTTGTAAAAACAATAGCTACATACAGAATTAAACTCTGACACATCAATCAATCGAATTGCAAAGATTTAAACAAACTTACTGTGAGTGTGAATCCGTCGAGACGTTTCTTGTGGAAAACTCGCGCCTTGAAACGGGCATATGGAGTGATCTCCCTTTGGTCTACCACACAGGACTCTTTCGAAAAAGAATAATAAGGCACCCTGCTTTTCACATTTCAGATTGCGATTCGATTTCTACGTAGAAGATAGTTAAAAAGTCTGACAGCTGTGTCAACTTACCCTGTGTTTATGTTTTGAGTTAAATAAACGAAATAGGTTTAAAAATATCAAATTTCAATCGGAGATAGGGGGGGGGGGGGGGCAGGGGCAGGCTACTCAGTGAGGCTTTGCAAAAATTACCTCCCCTTTTTAGCTCTGTAAAAGGTTGTTTTGATAGAATGAGGTTATTAAGACACTTCTATTGTATAAAATATAAAGTGTAAAGCTAATACTACTGTTTACCAAACGGTAGGAGTGTTGCAAACATGTAAAATTGCCTGAAAATGCCGATTCGGTACCCGAAGCGGACGTCGGCCATTTTCAACTCCAAACGCGACGATTCGTCAGTATACCGTGTGACGTCACGTCAATATATATATATATCTAAAGAGACCGTATACGTTCAGCTGGTAGTTCCGATAAGGATTTTCCGCTGATACCACCAGAAAGTATACGCTGAACGTACAAAACGTATACTGTGAGCTGCTGTGTAGCGGGCCCAGGACTGTATGTTTTGTGCGGTCTGAGCGATGTGCAATGCCTCATATATATATATATATATATATATATATATATATATATATATATACTTTTAAAATGTCTTGGATCTGGGGACATCTGTAAGTGTGAGAGCGTGGATCTGGGAACATTCTGTGGTTATGGGAACATTAGCATGTTCTCATATCCAAGGTAACCTCAAAATGTAATTTTCGTGTTCAGCTTGACCATTGAGGGGTTTTAACTCGTGTTCCCAAAAGCATTTGAGTTCTGACTTGGTTGTCCCCCTTCCCTTGCTACAGATCTCTGCATCGTCAAACAATCTCTTCTGAGCTTTTAGCATTCTTGTGCTTACGACACTAAAAAAAAAAAAAAAATTATCTCTCTCTCTCTTTTTTTTTAACATTGCTGTGTAAAATAAAACTGTAAAATAACTATTTTACAGGTTTATTTCACAAGTTTATCTTATATTTTCTGAACATTTGGAAATAATTGCTTTACCTCAGTGAAATATTTATTATTGTTTAGAGCGTAAGCGATAAGCGATCCGGGCCTTTTCAAGAAATCTGAACAATGAACATGGTCGCTGCATGGGATTTTTTTCCCTTTCGTACAATCAGGCACACCACTCGTACAGGTAAGCCTTAGATTTTATGTAGCGCACTTTATAAGAACAGTGTTATATCTATTTATTTGAGTTAGGCATTGAAGATTTGAGAGGGCTTCTTCGCATCGAAGGAGTCTCTTCTGAGTGGGAATTCCGCTGTGAATTGATAGTTCTGGTCAATGGCTGTCTAATCGGCCCTCGAAGGCAATCACTGAAGTGAAGTGCACCGGGAGTGACTATTGCAACGACTGTCGTGTCCAGCGTTGTGTTTGTCAATGAGGTTCTTGAAAGCATTTGTACTGGGAGCCCGTTTAATGTTAGTTGTTAGTTTGTTCCAGTCATTTGTAACTCTATAGCTGAAAGCAAATTTTCTTGTATTGTTATTATCATGTCTTTCTTTTTGTATTTTGTCAGTACTGTTACGTGTTACAACAATGTTAGTCTGCGGTGATTTAAAAAAGAAATCTTTGTTAGTGTCATCAATGTCGTTAAATATTATATACGCTTGTATTAGGTCCCCTCTCTTTCTTCTTGCCTTTAGTGTAGGCAAAGTCAAGTATCTTAGTCTCTCTTCATATGTGTAGTCTTTTATTTCGTAAATCAGTTTAGTAGCTCTTCTTTGGACTCTTGCGATTGATGTTGATTGGCGTACTAGTCTCGGAAACCAGGCAGGATTGCCGTATTCTAGATGAGGTCGTACTAGTGTACACTCCACTCTCTGTTCCAGGAGGCTGTTCTCTGAAAATCCACCAGTACCTAGGAATGGCAGTGACACTGTACTCTAGGACCAACACAGCTAGTGTTTCAAATGTTACCTTTTTGTTTCAGGAGTCCTTGAATATTCTAGTCATTTTTCCCCATTTATTTTAAGTTCATATCATATTTGACAAATAGGTGGCGTGATCTAACCATGTTTACCTGGTTGATTCTGACGGTTGGCAGTTTAAGTTTCTGGCAATTGCCAAAGTTGAACGTTTATTGTCATTAAATGGCAAAATTAATTTGAAGTCACGTTATAACTTATTGTGGAAAATCAGCTCCCTCTCTCTCTCTTTCCCCTCCCACACTCACACACAAACACACACACATGCGTGTGTGCTGACACAAATTTGTGATTTACTTTAAAATTAACAAGGGTGCCGCGGTCAATTGTAGACGGTAAGACCTATTACTTTTTTAAAGCCAGGACATTTGGACCTATTGATTTCTTACGGTCAGGTCCAAATGACCTATTGTCCTCTAACGCTGGCAGCAACACTGATGTAGATGAAATATTCATGAGGACGTCCCTCTGCAATATTATCCCAGCTATCTAAATAGACTGGAAGAACAAAAAGTGATTGCATGGAGACCTGATCAGAAATAGAGGGTTATAACTGACATTTATCTGCAATTAAATTGCTTTAAACTGACGGTTGCCAAATTGGGTTGTGAGTGAAGCGTAGCTCTGGCTTGTCACTCACTTCCACTACACATAAATGCGCGCAAGGATTTAGTTCTTCAAACATTTCTGCTTTCTGTAGCTATGCAGGGTTTGTGGATGTGGAACGTGGGAATATTACAGTTTGGAAGGTGAGGATTCTGATAGACTCGATGCAAATTGTCCGAACTATAGCTATGGCGTGCCCCTTTAATAGCTCATAATGATTAGCCAAATATGGAAAGGCAAAACTAGATTCAAGTAGCTGAAAATTGAAACACGAATGGCGGCTTGATTGAAACTTTACGAAATGGAAATCCTGTGTTTTCCAACACATGAATGTACAAATCAGTGTTTTGGGTCTACAGAACACGACAAATCCCGTCCAAGTCCACTTCAACACAACTTCACAAGCCCATGTCTTCAGAACTTCGCAATTCCATGTGTATACGAGACCACGAAAGTCACACATTGGCTGGATTCATGTCCTGACGACATATCTGTGGTAAGTTTAAAGGCTGTCTCCATGGTAAAAAAAAATACTGAAATAACCATTTGTTTCTCTTTCTTCTTTCAATTTAATGACTTATGCGCTAGAGTTCGTATTCAATATGTTCCAGTGAAGATAATGACTCACTTTTCTAACCCGTATTCTCAAAAGCTCGGGAGAAAACGAAAGAAAATAATGTCCCTCTCCGGAAGTGACGTGTGGCTGGTGGCTTGATTCGGCCTTCCGCCATTTTGACAGAGATGGGAGAGTGAACCACAGCTTCGCGTAACAATCTGAACACGCATGCCGCATCAAGTTGTCAATAGACAACCACTGATGTTGATAAAGTAAGAGATCTGTCTTACATAATTGAGTTTCGGCGCTGTTTGGTTGCAAAGAAATGTGCGCAGTCTATATCACAAGTAGGTTTGGAAAGTGCATTTTCCGATGATATCGACGCAGCTAAGTATCAGGATCAGGAATATTGCGTCGCGGAACCTTTCAGATTATGACGCAATGTTGGCAAGAGAGCGCCTCGCCTAGCCCTACTTAAAACGATTTAAAACCTATCATTTTGGAATTTGTTCTCTTCCATAAAAAGTCTGAAGTCCATTGCTACTAAATTAAATAGCCTCTGGACTTATTTGAAAAATACACCCTTTCCTAATAGTTTTCTTAGTGCTGGCAATCAATAGTACTAGTAATGAGAGGGATGCACGACTCGTACCCTTTGATGACAGTGAGGGGCGACATTTGTATTGTTGTAGGCTATAATACAAATGTCGCCCCTCACTGTCATTAGGGCTAAATGTCACTTTTGTTAACTCCTTCATGATACGAACCCACCTTACTGTCACGGGACGCAGGGGTGGCCACATTTTTGTCAATTCAGCTTTCCCCGGGTATGTAACATGTCATTTTTAACTTACCCGCACAAAAATCAGGTTACCCACAATCTGAATGCAAAAACTCGTCCCCACCCCTACACACAGTCATGGAGTTGCGCTCACGCACACTCCACTGTCGAAATCTAACCAAGGAAATTCGTCCTTCCATTCTGGCAAAAACCTTCTGACACGTTTTGATCTGTCGCAGTGTCGATTCTAGACCGCGCATTCCCGCAAATATGAAAGAAATCCCGCAAAAATAAAATTTGGATGCGCGCCTTTTCACACAAAGAAATACCAATTCCCGCATTTTCAAACATCTTGTGCATGCGCGATATAATAAATATAATTTCGTCAAACAGCCCAGCGTTGCAGATCGTAAGCGCTTGCAATCTTTTTGAGACAAGTGAGGCCCTGACAAGGATGTTTACATTTACCTATGTTTTCAAAAGTTACATTTTCCCTAAACATCCTTATCAGGGCCTCACTTGTCTCAAAAAGATTCACTTTTTCTCCCACAAGTCTTTGCTTCCCTTTGTGGTCACTTCCTGTTTTACATTCAAAATGGCCACCACGATAAGTGAAAGCGTGGATTTTTTCAAGAATGGAGACCCATGTGCAAATCAGCTTGACGACAAGTTGCCAAGTGAGGCAAAACATCCAAATAAATGGTCTTGGAAGTGGATGAAGGAGTTAGATTCTCAAAAAAGATAATGGAGTTTATGATTAAGAAGTTTCTGTTGTGCATGCAACGATGAAATTACATACACCTGACTTCACTCTTCAGGCAAGAAAGCCATCAGGAACCATACGTTGGTTCTCTCTCTCTCTCTCTCTCTCTCTCTCTCTCTCTCTCTCTCTCTCTCTCTCTCTCTCTCTCTCTCTCTCTCTCTCTCTCTCTCTCTCTCTCTCTCTCTCTCTCTCTCTCTCTCTCTCTCTCTCTCTCTCTCTCTCTCTCTCTCTCTCTCTCTCTCTCTCTCTCTCTCTCTCTCTCTCTCTCTCTCTCTCTCTCTCTCTCTCTCTCTCTCTCTCTCTCTCTCTCTCTCTCTCTCTCTCTCTCTCTCTCTCTCTCTCTCTCTCTCTCTCTCTCTGAAGTCGTGGGGGCAATGACGGCCTCCGGGATGCCACAGATTCCATCCTCCCCCAGCCTAGAGACTGGGACTTTTTGTTCTTATTTACGATAGAGTGACATAAATCAATAATTAGCAAAGATTCTATAATTTTAAACTAATCTTTGTTTCAGTTGGTCATGGTGATTTGGGCAATGACAACACCGGCATCGTGGGTGATTTGGGCAGCGATGACCCCTCCGTCAAGGATTGCGACGTGACGAGCACACATGCAGAACCGCTTGGTATGTTTATACCGCCACCATCATAAGTGACGGTTTCTGAGACTTCCACTACTCGTGCAGAACTTCTGATTGGAGAAACTCGAGGTCAAAGCTTGTTCCCAAATGTTCTTATTATTATTTCACATTGCTCAACATCCAGTTAGCAACACAGGCTAGATGTTAAGCAACGTGAAATAATAATAACACATTTTGGGACAAACTTTGACCTGTAGTTTCTCCAATCAGAAGCTTCTGCACGAGTAATGGAAGTCGCAGAAACCGCCACAATATTATTTAAATTTTATTTATATATAGATGCTACATGTCGGGTTCATCTACGGGGCTAGTGACAGACCGCCAATGATGTTTTTTGTTGTTTTTTAGTTGGCAGCATGGGGATATCTTGAGAAGGCTCTCCGTAGTCGGCTAGACGTTAAGCAATGCTAATAATAATAATAATAGCACTTGAGCAAAGAGCTAAAACATTTCGAGGTACGGTAGAGTGTTTGACATAAATAATAATAATAATACGAATATTTATAACGCGCACATATCTCCCCAACAGGCGACTCAAGGCGCACATACACTCATTCACACACACGGAGACTTAAAGTCACCAACACACACACACCAGCAACCATTAAAATATGTACAGTTATTCAAGGTGGGATGGACAATGATAATGGACAACAGGAGGGGGGAACATGTACACAGGGAGATAGTGATCAAGGGGGAGGTCGTAGAGAAGGTAGAGCAGTATAGGTATTTGGGGGTGATTATAGACAATAAGTTGACATGGAAACCAAACTCTGATGCCCTTGTGAAGAAACTCCACTCTCGCCTGTACTTTTTGAGAAAACTCAGGTCTTTTAACATCTGCAGACAAGAAATCCTTCAGATGTTTTACACTTCAACGTGCAATAGTGTGTTGTACTTTGGCTCCGTGTGTTGGGGTGGCAACATCAACAAGCAAGACAGGGATAGATTAGATAAATTCATCAGGAAAGCAAGTGGGGTGGTTGGGAGGAAGCAGGACAATTTCACATCAACACATGAACGACGACTGACTGACAAGGTACAGAAGATTTTGGCTGACGACTCGCACCCACTCAGACCGGAATTTGACAGTAGACGGACAGACAGGAGCAACAGATTCAGACAACCAACCGCAAGATCCACACGCTACAGAAATTCGTTCATTCCATCTGCAATTCACATCTTCAATTCTCAGGTGGGGCGGTAGATGCTGGTGTTGTCGCTCTGATGCACGGGGTCAGTGTTCTGTATTGTTTCAGTATTGTTGATTTTGTTTTGCATGATTATATACTCTTATTCTACTCTCTTAGACAATATGTGATAACCGGCAAGGTGCTGACTTTCTTTTGTGCATTGTTGATGGTGAATGCATGTTAATTTATTTTTAATATACTTTCTTATGTGATAACCAATGTGCTATATTTTCTCAGGACAAAGAACAAATGTTTATTTTGAATGTTTTATGTATGTTATTATTACGGACACAAACGCTCAGCAATGTAATTTCTCTTTTAGAGATTAATAAAGTTATTGTATTGTATTGTATTGTATTGGGGTGGGCAGTGTAGAATGCATGGATTATGTGGAAAAAAGGAATGTCTTGAGTGCAGATTTGAATGATTCGAGGGACTGTTGTTGACGGAGGGGGAGAGGTAGTGTGTTCCATTGGCTAGGTGCTTGGAAAGAAAATGAGCGTTGACCTGCTGTTTTGAGTTTGGTGTGGGGGATGTTGAGCTTGAGGGAGTCGGCAGATGATCTGAGTGCTCGTGAAGGGACATAGAGAGAGAGAGAGTCGGAGAGATAGGCAGGGGCGAGACCATGGAGGCATTTGTAGGTGAGAGTGTTGATTTTGTATGTGATACGGGCAGGAACGGGCAACCAGTGGAGCTGATTTAGGAGGGGGGTGATATGATCTCCCTTTTTCTTTCGTAAGGCAAGACGGGCAGAGCTATTTTGAATGCGTTGGAGACGAGAGATAGAAGAAGAGGGAAGACCCGCCAAGAGAGAGTTACAATAGTCAAGACGTGAGAGAATGGTGGACGTGACCAGTTTGGCGGTAGCATCTGTGGTGAGGTACTTGCGGATAGTGGCGATGCGGCGGAGTTGGAAGTAGCAGGTGCGAGAGACAGAAGAGATGTGTTGTTTCATGGAAAGGGTGTTGTCTAGAGTGACTCCGAGGTTTTTGACAGCAGAAGACAGAGGGACAGAAGAGTCAGAGAGTTGAAGAGAGTCGGAAGTGGCTTTGGAGAGTTTGGATGTAGTGCCTACTAGGATAGCTTCAGTTTTGTTGCTATTGAGCTGAAGTTTGATTTCTGTCATCCAATTCTGCACGTCAGTGATAGTGTCAGAGATAGAGGAAAGAAGAGATTCAGACTGGTCAGGGGAAGAGCTGTTGTGAAGTTGAGAGTCGTCGGCAAAAGAGTGGTGGAGAACGTTGTGTCGGTCAAGGATGTGGTCAAGAGGTTGAGTGTAGAGAGTAATTAGTACAGGCCCAAGGACTGAGCCCTGAGGGACTCCGCACTCAAGCCTGATGGGGTCAGAGTTCAGTTTGTCAATCGAAACAGTCTGGTAGCGGTCGGTGAAATAAGAAGAGAACCAAGAAAGAGCTGTGCTATGGATACCAAAGGTGTACTGAAGGCGTTGAAGGAGGATGTTGTGGTCGACTGTGTCAAAGGCCGCTGATAGATCAAGTAGAGCGACGGCAGAGATTTCAGCTTGGTCAGTGGCAAGGAGGAGATCAGTAGTGATTTTGAGAAGGGCAGTTTCGGTGGAGTGGTGAGGACGATAGGCAGATTGAAGCGGAGAGAGAAGATTGTTGCAAAGAAGGTGAGAGTTGAGTTGTTTTAGGACGACTCTTTCAAGGAGTTTGGAGATGAAGGAAAGGTTTGAGACAGGGCGGTAGTTGCTGAGAGTGTTTGGGTCGAGCGATGGTTTCTTCAGTAGATGTTTGACAATAGCAGTCTTAAAGGAGTTGGGGACAGTGCCTGTTTGCAGAGAAGTGTTGATGATTTTGAGAATAGAAGGGAGGAGTTCAGGAAGACAGTCAGAGTAGAGTTGTGTGGGAAGAGGGTCAAGGTCACAGGTTTTCAAGGTCATTTCTTTGAGGACTTTCTCCAGGTCAGTGAGAGTGAGAGGCTGAAAGTGTGTGAAGGGAGTGCCTGTAAATGCAGGAGAAGTTTCAGAGTTTTGGTGTGGGATTTTGTCTAGTTTGTCACGGATGGTTTGGATCTTGTTATGGAAGTAATCAGAGAAAGCTTGCGACAGTTTGGAGGGGTCGATGTTGTTGGGCAAGGGAGAAGCAGAAGAGCAGCCAACAAGGTCATTCACTGTGGAGAAGAGTGTTTTGGCAGAGGTTGTTTCACAGATTTTGGTGCTGTAGTGCGATTGTTTGGCGTCTGCGATGAGTGTCTGAGCATGTTCCATTTGCTTGTTGTAAATCTGTCTGTCAACTACCAGCTTTGAGGTTCGCAACTTCCTCTCTGCTCGGCGACGCAACTGTTTTGTATACTTAACTTCAGCTGTGATCGAGGGTGCAGAAGGCCAATCTACGATGAGTTTGGTTTTTGCGGGTGCATGTTCGTCAAGAAGTGTGCTGAGAGTGGAGTCGTAATGACGTACAGGGTCTGAGGATACCGGAGGATCAAGCAGTCGGCGGGCTGCTTCTGCGCGAAATGTGTCAGTGTTAACTTCTTTGAGGTTACGGCGGACTACGCGCTTTTTCTGTTTGGATGGTTTGGCCATCTTAAGAGAGAACAAAACTGCAGAATGATCGGATCTGAGGTAGTCATTCAGCAGGATGTCGTACACCAGGTCAGTGGACTCGTGGGTGACAATCCAGTCAATGATGTGTGTTTTGCGTGTGGGAGCGTCTACATGCTGTTTGAGGTCGTGACAGTCAAGAAGGTCCATCGTCTGTCTTGTGTCGGTGTTATAAATCAACAATAAGCAAAGATTCTATAATTTTAAACTAATCTTTGTTTCAGTTGGTCATGGTGATTTGGGCAATGACAACACCGGCATCGTGGGTGATTTGGGCAATGACGACACTGGCATCGTGGGTGATTTGGGCAATGAAGACACTGGCATCGTGGGTGATTTGGGCAATGACGACACTGGCATCGTGGGTGATTTGGGCAATGACGACACCGGCATCGTGGGTGATTTGGGCAATTCGTGGCTGATTTGGGCAATGACGACACCGGCATCGTGGCTGATTTGGGCAATGACGACACCGGCATCGTGGGTGATTTGGGCAATGACAACACCGGCATCGTGGGTGATTTGGGGAGCGATGACTCCTCCGTCAAGGATTGCGACTACACATGTCGCACACATGCAGAACCGCTTGGTATGTTTATACCGCCACCATCATATGTGACGGTTTCTGCGACTTCCAAAACTCGTGCAGAATCTTCTGATTGGAGAAATTCGAGTTCAAAGTTTGTTTAAAAAAAATATGTTATTTTACATTGCTCAACGTCAAGTTAGCAACATTTTGGTACATACTTTGACCTCTAGTTTCTCCAATCAGACGCTTCTGCGCGAGTAATGGAAGTCGCAGAAACCGCCACAATATTATTTAAATTTTATTTATATATAGATGCTACATGTCGGGTTCTAGTGGACATACTCTTATAATATCTAAATACTTTTGCTACTACTAATAACATGCATTGTTTATTACCTAATTAAAGGCTCCCGCAGTGGGGCACTGCGGTTAAGAAATTAAAGGCCCCTCCTGTTTTTGGAACCGCAGGAGCTTTCTAGTTTGCTGTTAGGTAGATTTTTGGTTCCTCTTTCCTGTCATGCTCTCTTTTTCTTCATGAATTCTTTTCTTTTTTCTGCCTTAATCTTGCTCATTCACCTGTATTTTTTCCAAAAATCTCTTCTCTTGCCGCTTGTCTCGCGATTCATGTATAGTTTAATCTGTTAGTGTTCTGATGTAAGTCCAGCAGTAGATAGGTTAAGCCTATTTTAACATACTGGAAACTGGTAATCTTCCAGTAGGTATTAATTTAGTTTTACTAAAGCCTGCTGGGACACAAGTAATGGGTTAGTGCATTTGTAAACAGGAATCGCTTGACAAGTGGCCCCCTTCATCCCCCCCTTCCTCGTCCTGATATGGCTCTGCGTAGTCGGCTGGACGTTAAGCAAAAAATAAACAAACAAAAAAAAATAATTAAAGGCAGAGGTCGACAAAGCTCATGAAGACAAGCGTAAATTCAAGCTGGTCTCATGCTGAAATACAAACTTTAATAAATGGTTTTGGGCATCTCCTTCAAAAAGGCATGTATCCGTCAGGGAAGATAATTCAAGCCGCAATTAACCAAAATACTTGTCTCAACAATAGAACATGTATGAATGTGCGAACAAAGCTTCAGCACTAAATGAAGACACGGTTTTAAGATGGACTAGCTGAAGTTGTGGGCAAAGACAGCATGTTGTTGCTTTTTGGCGAAAGCTTACTGAAGAAATATGGACCAGCTAGAAAAAATGACATAGCACAGAGATTGAGACAACTTGCTGGCCTGTTGGTGCAATATGTAGAGCAAACCTATTCATTACATCTTACCATATAACAGTGGCACAGGCACGGTTGGCCTAGTGGTAAGGCGTCCGCCCCGTGATCGGGAGGTCGTGGGTTCGAACCCCGGCCAGGTCATACCTAAGACTTTAAAATTGGCAATCTAGTGGCTGCTCCGCCTGGCGTCAGGCATTATGGGGTTAGTGCTAGGACTGGTTGGTCCGGTGTCAGAAGAATGTGACTGGGTGAGACATGAAGCCTGTGCTGCGACTTCTGTCTTGTGTGCTGCGACTTCTGTCTTGTGTGTGGCGCACGTTATATGTCAAACCAGCACCGCCCTGATATGGCCCTTCGTGGTCGGCTGGGCGTTAAGCAAAAAAAAACCACAATATAACAGGGGCTCATTTTGAAATTGAGGTTGTCAAGAGGAATGTAATCGGACATTTTTCAAACTAATCGCACCATCGATGCAAACTGCACGCACTCGCACAAATAAATGAAATCTACACACAGCAACACCGACAGCTTTAAATGATTTTAATGTCATTAAAACGGTTTAAACCCAAATAAAATTGAATGAAATCTCACAGATAAATTTACAATGACTATCTGTCTTGCTTGAAGAAAAGAAAAAAACGAAAAGGGAGTGGAACACGGCAACACACATTCTGAGTCACTCCAGGAGCTTCAACAGAAACACAGGTGACGATCGCGGAATGTTGATGTTGAGAACGTCTGACGCATGCAGTATGCGTGCGGTAGCTATTTTCCGCGAAACCCTGCGGAACCCCGGGGGTACCCCGCGAAACCCCGCTTCGGCTTCCGTAATAAGAAAACATTTTGTACCGGTGTCTTAGAGTTTAATAGCTGACAAGGAAATTGAGTAACAAAATAGCGATAAGTCCGACCCCGAAATGAGACCCTGATGTAATACTATTATTTGCTGGGCTATACAAGTTATGTAGGTATGCATGCATGACCCTGGGTCTTGCTGTATGACTGGGAATTGCAGATATGTTCTTCAAAAGATGATGCCGTGTCTGAAGCATCAATATAAACGCTTATAGCTCACAGCTGAAAAGAACACTTCCTTACTAGTACGAAACCAAATGACAAACTATCAATTTGAATACAACACAGCTTCATAAGAACTGCTCAAACAAGGACCAATAAAAGAGAAAACTGAAGACCGTGGCCTTAATCTTACAAGTTTGAAGTTAAAACAAGTTTTGCA
The DNA here is from genome assembly GCF_037325665.1 of Littorina saxatilis. Classification (NCBI taxonomy): domain Eukaryota; kingdom Metazoa; phylum Mollusca; class Gastropoda; order Littorinimorpha; family Littorinidae; genus Littorina; species Littorina saxatilis. The sequence continues at coordinate 5,517,908 of NC_090259.1, read as the reverse complement.
AACAATACATGTGAAAGAATGTTGTTATGCCTGAATATTTAAAAAAATTAGTTAGTGTTCCCAGAAACTTGAAATTTGGCATTGTTGTTTATATGTCGACCTAGTACCCAAATATATATAGACATTCTGGAAAACGTTATTTGTTTAGGAATATGGGGAACGTGGATATGGGGACCTTATTAATATTATGTTTTCACATATATATTTAAATCCTAAACAAATAACGTTTTCCAGAATGTCTATATATATTTGGGTACTAGGTCGACATATAAACCACAGTGCGAAATTTCAACTTTCTGGATGTTCTATGTACCATTGTTAAATATCTAGTTATAAGTTCTTTTTTAGTTATACTTTTAAAACGACAAGACATGAACATGTATGTCCTTTTTTTAATTTTTTTTTTATTGTTGTTATGTTTGTTTGTTTGTGTGTGTGTTGATCGATTTAATTTTTTTTTAAAGTTAGTGTTCCCAGAAACTTGTATTATATATATAATAAAAGTTTCTGGGAACACTAACTAATTTTTTTAATATTCAGGCATAACAACATTCTGTCACATGTATTGCTTGCAAAACTTGTTTTAACTTCAAACTTGTAAGATTAAGGCCACGGTCTTCAGTTTTCTCTTTTATTGGTCCTTGTTTGAGCAGTTCTTATGAAGCTAACTCTGACACCAGCCGGTTATTTGGGAACTCGTTTTCAACTGCTTGCAGAAAGTTGAAATTTGTCATTGTGGTTTATATGTCGACTTAGTACCCAAATATAAAAAGACATTCTGGAAAATGTTATTTGTAGGATTTAAATATATATATATATGAAAACATAATAAGGTCCCCATATCCACGTTCCCAAAAACCTTGTCTGAATATAATAATATATATAATAAATGTTTCTGGGAACACTAACTTTTTTTTTAATATTCAGGCATAACAACATTCTTTCACATGTTTTGTTTGCAAAACTTGTTTTAACTTCAAACCTGTAAGATTAAGGCCACGGTCTTCAGTTTTCTCTTTTATTGGTCCTTGTTTGAGCAGTTCTTATGAAGCTGTTTTGTATTCAAATTGATAGTTTGTCATTTGGTTTCGTACTAGTAAGGAAGTGTTCTTTTCAGCTGTGAGCTATAAGCGTTTATATTGATGCTTCAGACACGGCATAATCTTTTGAAGAACATATCTGCAATTCCCAGTCATACAGCAAGACAAAAATTGGCTCTTTGCAGTCTGCTGGGCTATACGCGATATGTTATGTATGTATGCATGGCCCTGGGTCTTGCTGTACGACCCTGGGTCTTGCTGTACGACCCTGGGTCTTGCTGTACGACCCTGGGTCTTGCTGTACGGCCCTGGGTCTTGCTGTACGACCCTGGGTCTTGCTGTACGGCCCTGGGTCTTGCTGTACGACCCTGGGTCTTGCTGTACGGCCCTGGGTCTTGCTGTACGGCCCTGGGTCTTGCTGTACGGCCCTGGGTCTTGCTGTACGACCCTGGGTCTTGCTGTACGACCCTGGGTCTTGCTGTACGGCCCTGGGTCTTGCTGTACGGCCCTGGGTCTTGCTGTACGACCCTGGGTCTTGCTGTACGACCCTGGATCTTGCTGTACGACCCTGGGTCTTGCTGTATGACCATGGGTTTTCATGTCACGTACGACATACAAATCACGATGTTCAAAGTTTTGACGAATTGAGTGTGACTACGATTCGTAAAACTTGAAATAGGAAGGTGTTATTGCTGTGTTTGATTGGTCGATCTTTGTTTAATGACAAAACAATTAATAATGCCAAGATTTTTAATGTGTACATAGTTCCTTTTCAGCTTGTGATTTATAACTCGTTGTGACAAGTTAAAGTTTGTGTAAGCCCTTAATAGACTCTTTGCAGTCCGCTGGGCTATACGCATTATGTATGTATGCATGACTCTGGGGATTGCTGTATGACCCTGGATCTTGCTGTATGACCCTCAATCTTGCTGTATGTCCCTCGGTCTTGCTGTATGACCCTCGGTCTTGATCAACAATGATCTGCATTTTTACTCAATATTTTCCACGAAGTACTGGGATCCTTGTATTTCTATCTACTCTGCTTTAATCTTGCTAAGACAATTATGTTGAGACGTCATAAATCAGTACTGGTATATTCTCGGAATTGCGGTCTGGTACCCTGTGATATCGGTTTGAAAAGTAGGGAAGGAGGCGATGTGAAGTGCCTTTAGTCGCTGCTGTCACAGTGGGGAGATTGCTAATTGGAGAAATGATTGCATGCAGAAAACGTGGTGATTATGATCCCACGTGACATTTTTACCGCCTTTCATTGTGTAAAAATAGCTTAAACGACAAAACAATTAATAATGCCAAGATTGTTAATGTGTACATAGTTCCTTTTCAACTTGTGATTTATAACTTGTTGTGACAAGTTAAAGTTTGTGTGGGCCCTTAATAGGCTCTTTGCGGTCTGCTGTAGGACCCTGTGTCTTGCTGTATGACCCTGTGTCTTGCTGTAGGACCCTGTGTCTTTCTGTAGGACCCTGTGTCTTGCTGTATGACCCTGTGTCTTGCTGTATGACCCTGTGTCTTGCTGTATGACACTGTGTCTTGCTGTATGACCCTGTGTTTTGCTGTAGGACCCTGTGTCTTGCTGTAGGACCCTGTGTCTTGCTGTAGGACCCTGTGTCGTAATGTATGACCCTGTGTCTTGCTGTAGGACCCTGTGTCTTGCTGTAGGACCCTGTGTCTTGCTGTATGACCCTGTGTCTTGTTGTATGACCCTGTGTCTTGTTGTAGGACCCTGTGTCTTGCTGTAGGACCCTGTGTCTTGCTGTAGGACCCTGTGTCTTGCTGTAGGACCCTGTGTCTTGCTGTAGGACCCTGTGTCTTGCTGTACGACCCTGTGTCTTGCTGTACGACCCTGTGTCTTGCTGTACGACCCTGTGTCTTGCTGTAGGACCCTGTGTCTGGCTGTATGACCCTGTGTCTTGCTGTATGACCCTGTGTCTTGCTGTAGGACCCTGTGTCTTGCTGTAGGACCCTGTGTCTTGCTGTACGACCCTGTGTCTTGCTGTACGACCCTGTGTCTTGCTGTAGGACCCTGTGTCTTGCTGTAGGACCCTGGCTCTTGCTGTACGACCCTGTGTCTTGCTGTATGACCCTGTGTCTTGCTGTAGGACCCTGTGTCTTGCTGTACGACCCTATGTCTTGCTGTACGACCCTGTGTCTTGCTGTAGGACCCTGTGTCTTGCTGTACGACCCTGTGTCTTGCTGTAGGACCCTGTGTCTTGCTGTAGGACCCTGTGTCTTGCTGTACGACCCTGTGTCTTGCTGTACGACCCTGTGTTTTGCTGTACGACCCTGTGTCTTGCTGTAGGACCCTGTGTCTTGCTGTAGGACCCTGGGTCTTGCTGTATGACCCCGTGTCTTGCTGTACGACCCTGGGTCTTGCTGTACGACCCTGGGTCTTGCTGTATGACCCTGGATCTTGCTGTATGACCCTCGGTCTTGCTGTACGACCCTGTGTCTTGCTGTATGACCCTGGGTCTTGCTGTACGACCCTGGGTCTTGCTGTACGACCCTGGGTCTTGCTGTACGACCCTGGGTTTTGCTGTATGATCCTGGGTCTTGCTGTATGACCCTGGGTCTTGCTGTATGATCCTGGGTCTTGCTGTATGACCCTGGATCTTGCTGTATGACCCTGGATCTTGCTTATGACCTTCGGTCTTGCTGTATGACCCTCGGTCTTGCTGTATGACCCTAGGTCTTGATGAACAAGGATCTGCATTTTTACTTAATATTTTCCACGAAGTACTGGGATCCTTGTATTTCTATCTACTCTGCTTTAATCTTGCTAAGACAATTATGTTGAGACGTCATAAATCAGTACTGGTATATTCTCGGAATTGCGGTCTGGTACCCTGTGATGTTGGTTTGAAAAGTAGGGAAGGAGGCGATGTGAAGTGCCTTTAGTCGCTGGTGTCACAGTGGGAAGATTGCTAATCGGAGAAATGATTGCATGCAGAAAACGTGGTGATTATGATCCCACATGACATTTTTACCGCCTTTTGCTGTGTAAAAATAGCTTAAATGACATGTCTTAAAGCTCTGCTTAAACTCGTAGTAAACCTCGGTGTTTACGCAGGTTCCTAGCTAATCGTGTATAAACTTGTCTTGCAAAGAAGCAGAGTAGATAGAGATACAAGGATCACAGTTCTTCGTGGACATTATTTTATCCTCTTTTCTTTTTAAAACCTGGTTTTTACAAACAGGGGAAAGTACCTCATCGTTTCCAGAGCCTCACAATTATATGTCCTTGTAAACATGGTTTATCAGAAGGACTGGTGACATACCTTCATTGGTAATTTTTAGGTTTTTTTAGTTGGCAGCGTGGGGCGTTTTGAGACGGCTCGGTGTAGTCAGCTGGACGTTAAGCAATGTTTAATAATATATAATATGTTGCAAATCGTCACGCTAATGGGATAATTGCCTAACTCACTTTTGCAAGTTTTGAGAAAAAGCGATTTGTTCAGCAGCCTCTGCATTGAACTTTGGGTTCTGTACTTCAGTAGAATGAACTTTAATCCAAATTTCTATTGATCTTGTTTACCATGGGATGCACATGCATAGACAGAAAAGCATGGGTATGCTGTTAAGATAACTGACTTATGAGTTAGGCAATTTTGCTGACATGGCATCAGCAACCGTTTCTCTTTGCAATTTCTTTTCGGAATTTTTACAGATGATTGACACAATTGTTGGCGTTATTATGGAACCGTTGTCTCAAAACTATCTAACTCTGAGTTAGGCAATTATCCTATTAGCGTAATGAAATGTATCATCAGATTTGATTTTGATTAATTTTTTTCCATTGAAATGCTTTTTTGATTTTGAATTTTGTTCCCAGGGTCCGCCCTGGGAGGTGGGGGGGGGGATCTCTTATTTTGGGTTCTTAGTCACCTCATGCGCCCCAATGGGATAAGAACATATATTTAGGTGAGCCTTTATTGTCATTTTTAGTCACCCACCCAAAGGAAAGGGGGGTGACTGTTACTTTTGTCAGCGTCCCTGCCTGTGTCTATCCGTCTACACATACGGTTGGGTGATTTTAGGACCCGTGGTCCTTTTCTTGTTTATTTCTTTTTTTCTGCCTCCCCATTGTTCAGTCACCTGTTTCACTTTTACCATGGACTTTGATTCATGGTGTTTAAGAAATAACGATTTTCGATGTCAAAATAAAAGCTGAGTTGTGATTAATGTTTATTTCAGGTAAGAATTAACTTGGTGCGTAATTACACAACACGAAAAAAGATAAATGCAAGTACAAAATTGGAAATATATTTAGTTTGATAATCTAATTCAATGAAAAGCCTGATTTCTGTACTTTTTTTTCTTGTTCTTGTTTTCTCTACTTGAGCACGTTTTTTTTTCTTTGAGAAGTATGTGTCCTCCGACTACGCATGGCTGTCTGTGTTAAAAGTATGTGTCCTTCGACGACGGTCGGCGAAGAATGTTTTTAGCGACTGTCGGCGAAGGTTAATCATGCTTAGTGACATCATATTTCTTCAAAATCATGTTTTTTGGGTGCGATTATTTTTTTGCAAACATATTACAAGTTAATAATTTTCGGTTCAATGACTATACATAAGACTGTATTATCTTTAATGTTCTTTTTAGTTATCAGTAGATTTAAATGACTGTATTTTATTTTCGGTAACAATCCACCTTTTTGCAAGACGAGGTATGTCTTTTTCTTTAAAACAATAGTTGCTTATGTTATTGTTTGTGTTGTTGATGCTGGACTAATAAACAACAGTATCTGTTTAAAACCTTCATGAACAGTGTGTATTGTGTAAACAGGGAGTGACTGCAAGCGAGTATTGTGCTCTCTCTCTCTCTCTCTCTCGCTCTCTCTCTCGCTCTCGCTCTCGCTCTCGCTCTCGCTCTCTGTGTGTGTGTGTGTGCTATTTTTTTCCGCAAATATGTTCTTGCTCTCTCTCTCTCTCTCTCTCTCTCTCTCTCTCTCTCTCTCTCTCTCTCTCTCTCTCTCTCTCTCTCTCTCTCTCTCTCTCTCTCTCTCTCTCTCTCTCTCTCTCTCTCTCTCTCTCTCTCTCTCTCTCTCTCTCTCTCTCTCTCTCTCTCCCCCCCCGCTCTCTCGCTCTCGCTCTGTGTGTGTGTGTGTGTGTGTGTGCTATTTTTTTCCGCAAATATGTTCTTCAAAAGATTATGCAGTGTCTGAAGCATCAATATAAACTTTATAAGCTCACAGCTGAAAAGAACACTTCCTTACTAGTACGAAACCAAATGACAAACTATCAATCAATCAATCAATCAATAGAATTTATTTCCAAAATGCAAAAGCACATGATTTTGTTTTAAATGTTGCAGTAAATCATATATCCACGTCCACACTCACATTCACACCCAAATTGTCACAGCATAAGAAACATGGTTAAATACTATTTGCACAACCGACTATCAATTTGAATACAACACAGCTTCATAAGAACTGCTCAAACAAGGACCAATAAAAGAGAAAACTGAAGACTGTGGCCTTAATCTTACAAGTTTGAAGTTAAAAAAAGTTTTGCAAACAATACATGTGAAAGAATGCTGTTATGCCTGAATATTAAAAAAAAAGTTAGTGTTCCCAGAAACTTTTATTATATATATTATATATTCAGACAAGGTTTTTGGGAACGTGGATATGGGGACCTTATTATGTTTTCATATATATATTTAAATCCTACAAATAACATTTTCCAGAATGTCTTTTTGACTCACATGCGAAGCAAAAGTGAGTCTATGTACTCACCCGAGTCGTCCGTCCGTCCGTCCCCCCCCGTCCGGACGTCCGTCCGTCCGTCCGTCCGTCCGGAAAACTTTAACGTTGGATATTTCTTGGACACTATTCAGTCTATCAGTACCAAATTTGGCAAGATGGTGTATGATGACAAGGCCCCAAAAAACATACATAGCATCTTGACCTTGCTTCAAGGTCAAGGTCGCAGGGGCCATAAATGTTGTCTAAAAAACAGCTATTTTTCCCATTTTTCCCATTTTCTCTGAAGTTTTTGAGATTGAATACCTCACCTATATATGATATATAGGGCAAAGTAAGCCCCATCTTTTGATACCAGTTTGGTTTACCTTGCTTCAAGGTCAAGGTCACAGGAGCTCTTCAAAGTTGGATTGTATACATATTTTGAAGTGACCTTGACCCTGAACTATGGAAGATAACTGTTTCAAACTTAAAAATTATGTGGGGCACATGTTATGCTTTCATCATGAGACACATTTGGTCACATATGATCAAGGTCAAGGTCACTTTGACCCTTATGAAATGTGACCAAAATAAGGTAGTGAACCACTAAAAGTGACCATATCTCATGGTAGAAAGAGCCAATAAGCACCATTGTACTTCCTATGTCTTGAATTAACAGCTTTGTGTTGCATGACCTTGGATGACCTTGACCTTCACATGTATTTTGGTAGGAAAAATGTGTAAAGCAGTTCTTAGTGTATGATGTCATTGCTAGGTTTAGTTATTTGACCTTGACCCTGAAGGTCAACGTCATGTAAAGGTCAAGGTCAAGCATGTGAGTCGTATGGGCTTTGCCCTTCTTGTTATATTTGGGTACTAAGTCGACATATAAACCACAATGCCAAATTTCAACTTTCTGCAAGCAGTTGAAAACGAGTTCCCAAATAACCGGCTGGTGTCGAGTTAGCTTCATAAGAACTGCTCAAACAAGGACCAATAAAAGAGAAAACTGAAGACCGTGGCCTTAATCTTACAAGTTTGAAGTTAAAACAAGTTTTGCAAACAATACATGTGAAAGAATGTTGTTTCACCTGAATATTAAAAAAAAAAGTTAGTGTTCCCAGAAACTTTTATTATATATAGTATATATTCAGACAAGCTTTTTGGGAACGTGGATATGGGGACCTTCTTATGTTTTCATATACCTAATAATAACATTTTCCAGAATGTCTTTTTATATTTGGGTACTAAGTCGACATATAAACCACAATGCCAAATTTCAACTTGCTGCAAGCAGTTGAAAACAAGTTCCCAAATAACCAGCTGGTGTCAGAGTCCCCATATCCAATGTATTATGTCTATATATATATATATATATGTATAGGTTACAACACGAGTGGTTTTTTATATGGCTTGTATTTCAGTCAAGACCCAGCGGATGAATATCATCGGGAGACACGAGCCTCTGGCGAGTGGCTCTCGATTGATATTCCCGCTGGGTCTTGACTGAAATACAAGCCATATAAAAAACCACGAGTGTTGTAATCTGTATATCCCATTCTACCATCAAACACAAAGTGTAGACTACTAGCGGCACTGTTGCGATCTGTGCAGGGTAAAACTGTTGCCAGCGAGACTTAGCCCTTTTGCAACCTTAAACTAAGTGACCGTCGCTGAAAAAATAAAACGAATGAGTGCATCGATAAGTACGCGGTAACACTACTTTCAGACCATTTAAAAGCTTTAAGTAAAGGTTCGTAAGTTGCAAGAAAGTAATGAAGTCGAATAGAAATTAATTTAGTTGAAGCGCACAATTCTTTTGTTTTGCGTTTCAGGTCGGCAGAACGGGCGAAACGGGTTTGGGACCCATTTGGCTTACTCGATTCAGAATTGATTCCACGTTGTTTTTCTCGAACGTGTGTAATTAGGCTTATTGACAGAGAAGCAAATTTTAGGGAACAAATATGTAGGTTTAGATTTAACCATTTGCTCCCTATTTGAAATGTATCTACGTGATAAACTGTTTTGCGAGTGTGTTTGCATGGATGAACTTAAACTGGTATGGCCCGTGTGAGGAAAACGCGACCGACACGTCTGTCACCGCCGATTGATTGCATTTTGAAGGAATATGACTGGATTACGGAAAAATATGTGGACTTACTGCAGAGCCAGGCAAAAGAGTAGACTTGCTCGCAAAACACGTGAAACAGCCGATGTTTGATAGCTGAAGGCGCACACCAAAACACACTTCCGACAGAAGTTCTCAAAAGTCGTCTGCTAACGATGCAAGGGGAGGGTACTCGTGTTTTTGTTTTGGTTCGCTAGCATCTGGTTATCTTGTAAGTTGAATGTTCGTTTTTTTCGACCTGCATTGCTTTCATAATGAAAGAAACTTTTGCTTATTGCATCTCATACATCAGATCAGTTCTGAGATTCATTTTTGCGTCCAACTGATATGGTTTTCTGAGCCGTGCAATACGATTTTAGAACTTCATACAAATGTGTCACATTGTTCGGCGCGAGGTCAAAGGTCGGGAGGAAAGTAGTCCTTTGCCCAAATCGGAATCTGCACTATCATATATTTTTTGGAGTCCATGATGTATTTATTGAGCTATAAAAATACAACATATATACCCATACTGAAGTAACAGAGACAAAGAAGGGAGGTCATGGGATATATATATATATACTAGATGATTACCCGCTTCGCCGGGAAAAAGTAGAGCCGAATACCAAGCTGCGCCTGGGACCCGGCTTTGCCGGGTGTACGCCGGCTTCGCCGGCGCACGAAGGAAAGGAGATAAACGCGCAAAACACCGGAGACCTTCTAAAAATAGTAACGTGCAGTGACCTTCTAAAAATAGTAACGGAATGGGAATATCCGCGCGCCATACGAAGGAAGGGAGGTAAACGCTGAAAACACTGGAGAAGATAAGGAAGAGTTACTGGTAGTGGATCCAGACAAAAAAAAACAAAATCGGTTCAGCGCTGCGCGCTGAGAGCACGTGTTGAAATATCTCATCGATCAGGTTGTGTCCGGGGTCTCTGTGAATAAGCCCACCAAATTTGAAGCAGATCCATCGAGAACTTTGGCCGTGCATCGCGAAGACACAGACAGACACACAGACACAAGTCGTATATATATATATATATCCCATGACCTCCCTTCTTTGTCTCTGTTACTTCAGTATGGGTATATATGTTGTATTTTTATAGCTCAATAAATACATCATGGACTCCAAAAAATATATGATAGTGCAGATTCCGATTTGGGCAAAGGACTACTTTCCTCCCGACCTTTGACCTCGCGCCGAACAATGTGACACATTTGTATGAAGTTCTAAAATCGTATTGCACGGCTCAGAAAACCATATCAGTTGCACGCAAAAATGAATCTCAGAACTGATCTGATGTATGAGATGCAATAAGCAAAAGTTTCTTTCATTATGAAAGCAATGCAGGTCGAAAAAAACGAACATTCAACTTACAAGATAACCAGATGCTAGCGAACCAAAACAAAAACACGAGTACCCTCCCCTTGCATCGTTAGCAGACGACTTTTGAGAACTTCTGTCGGTAGTGTGTTTTGGTGTGCGCCTTCAGCTATCAAACATCGGCTGTTTCACGTGTTTTGCGAGCAAGTCTACTCTTTTGCCTGGCTCTGCAGTAAGTCCACATATTTTTCCGTAATCCAGTCATATTCCTTCAAAATGCAATCAATCGGCGGTGACAGACGTGTCGGTCGCGTTTTCCTCACACGGGCCATACCAGTTTAAGTTCATCCATGCAAACACACTCGCAAAACAGTTTATCACGTAGATACATTTCAAATAGGGAGCAAATGGTTAAATCTAAACCTACATATTTGTTCCCTAAAATTTGCTTCTCTGTCAATAAGCCTAATTACACACGTTCGAGAAAAACAACGTGGAATCAATTCTGAATCGAGTAAGCCAAATGGGTCCCAAACCCGTTTCGCCCGTTCTGCCGACCTGAAACGCAAAACAAAAGAATTGTGCGCTTCAACTAAATTAATTTCTATTCGACTTCATTACTTTCTTGCAACTTACGAACCTTTACTTAAAGCTTTTAAATGGTCTGAAAGTAGTGTTACCGCGTACTTATCGATGCACTCATTCGTTTTATTTTTTCAGCGACGGTCACTTAGTTTAAGGTTGCAAAAGGGCTAAGTCTCGCTGGCAACAGTTTTACCCTGCACAGATCGCAACAGTGCCGCTAGTAGTCTACACTTTGTGTTTGATGGTAGAATGGGATATACAGATTACAACACTCGTGGTTTTTTATATGGCTTGTATTTCAGTCAAGACCCAGCGGGAATATCAATCGAGAGCCACTCGCCAGAGGCTCGTGTCTCCCGATGATATTCATCCGCTGGGTCTTGACTGAAATACAAGCCATATAAAAAACCACTCGTGTTGTAACCTATATATATTTTATATAGATACAGAGATAACACGATTTATCCTACATAAGTGAGAGAGACACCCGTGAGATAATAATCGTTCAAATCACACGTGTGTATATCATGTAAATGAGGTCATGTCAAGCAAGTCTGGCAGGGACCTGTTTTTCCACTGCTTATGGTGCCAAAGTCACCGAGACAAACGTCATTATAGAAACAAAATTTGCGCTCACTAATTACCCTCCATGAATCTTTAGAACTAACACGTCACGCCACACTTTCAGAGTGACGTTTCTTTGCTTTGACGTAATAGATTGAACGAGGCTTTAGAAGAGATCGAGGTTCCAAAACAAGCGTCTTCAATTTAGCTGCCTCGACTGCAGGACATTTTCAGTAAAATACACGTAAGTACAGTATGTAGGATAAACAGAATACTACATGGCTTGCTGTTTCGTACCAGATTTACACTCGTTGCTTTTTCAAATAGTGAACAGCTCGCTTTCGCTCGCAGTTCATTATTTAAAAAAAAAACTCGTGTAAATATGGTACGACACAGCAAGCCATGTAGTATTCTCTATATATCAGTATATAGCATGACTTCCCTTCTTTGTCTCTGTTATTCCAGTGAGAAAATATCCAGCGATATTTCTCCGTAGGCCTAAAGTTCCGCCATGACCTAGGCAAAATAACTTGCGCAGCCGCAGAAACATGAAAAAGGAAATCTTTTATGAAATGATTGGGAGCCACGCAAATTTGACCTCTTGATTCCGACCATGAACCCGCTGTTGATAATCTGGAAGGTCGTACCAGAAATGCAGATCTATCTCTGGCCGATTCATAGATTCAACCTAAAAACTGCGACCTCATCTGTGATCAGATGGCCAAGCAATGCGTGAAATCTTTTATTCTAAAGCCTTATGGCTCGTTTCGACAAGCATTAAACGGATGAAATTAACCCACATGCAGTTTATTTCTTCAGAAAATTGCAAACGCATCAATACAGTCTCCTGTTGGGTTCGGTGCTTTGTACAGAAATGTCTTCCACGCGATAGATTCGCTGATTTGTTTTACGAAACCGTCATCAACACGAACACAACGATTGCAGAAGCAAACTCTGTACCTACACGACCAAGACACAAGACTGATTAGACGTTAGGACGTTAGAAGTCCGAGTAGGCAGAGATGTATCCACAGCACACAAAGTTAACATGGGAGTCCCTCAGGGCAGTGTCATTGCCCCGACATTGTTCAGCATCATGCTGTATGACATCCACAGAGCCGGGACGAATGGAACAGTGATTTCACTGTATGCAGACGACCTGGCTCTGTGGTCAAATCACAAACCAAGGGAAACTCAACACAAAACTAACTTAAAGAGATATCAAAACGCAGTAGACAAAATAATCCATTATTTGCACACAAACGGCTTTGAAATCGCCGCCGAAAAGACAACATTCATGGTTGTCACCAGAAAGAAGCTACACGAAAAATCCACAATTATCGTCAACAATACACCCCTGGAGTCTAAAAAACAAGTCAAATTCCTTGGCGTTACCTTCACCCCGAACCTAACATGGGGACCACACATCAAAAACCTTGTCGGCAAAGCCAAGAAAGCACTAAGTCTCCTCAAAGTATTAAAACGAGAGACCTGGGCCTCAAATAAAGACAGCCTGCTTCACGTTACGAAAGCCATTATAAGATCCCGTTTAACATATGGTCAAGAAGCATTTTTTGCTGCATCAAAATCGAATCTAAAACTATTGGAAAGAGCCGAAATGGCTGCCCTCAAAATCATCTTTGATCTCCCAAAACACTCCATAAACAAACTAGTGTATCAAGAGGCTGGCTGGCTGCCCCTCGAGGAAGAAAGAAGGCTAAAGTCGGCGCAGTGTGTATCAAGAGCCAGTACAGTTGATAATGCTGTGAACGAAGAGCTCACTGCTGAGTTCGACACGATAACCTCGGCCCCTTACCAAAACCTAAAAAGAAAAACACCCACAATATACGAAGCAACAATCCCACTAGCAGACTATGTTCAACCGATATTACAAGAAAGTGGGGTGAACCCAGGTAGGATGGCCCAAATACCCATTAACCCCTTCCCCTTTTGGTTCATGGAGTCCCCCATTATCATCCCTGATCATGAACTGGGTATAACAAAGAAAGATAACCCTGTGCTTGTCTCATCAATAGTAAGAGAAATAATCTCAAACAGTTACAAAGATCACCTACAAATATTTACTGACGGCTCAAAACAAAATGATGGCCAAGCCGGCTGTGCTTTTGTCATCCCTGACCTCAAAATAACTAAAAAATTCAAACTCAACCAGGATGTGTCCATTTTCACTGCAGAAATGTACGCCATCTTAAGAGCATGCCACTATATCAATGACCTCCCTCAACCCCCAACAAGAGTCGTGATCCTCTCCGACTCAAAATCAGCTCTGACTGCTCTCCAAAATGGTTCCAGAAACCGGGAAGAGCTTCAGACGGAAATACTGTTCCTCTGTCACTAGATCATTGCCTCTGGAACAGAATTGACCCTTATGTACATCCCCTCACACACGGGGATCAGAGGCAATGATATGGCTGACAGAGCAGCAAAAGAATCTGTCACAGATCAAGCAGAATTTCATGACCTCAAATTAACAAAGACGGAAGCAAAACACAAAATGGCCAAAGTTGCCTGGCGTCACTGGGAAACAGAATTAAAAACAGAAGGTGATGCCCATGGTTGGCTTATTCTGCCCCGACAAACAAAACAAAACAGGCCTACACTCCCCACCCCCCTCCTTAAAATACTTCGCAGAATTCGCACGGATGGATGCGCTCACAAGTTCTTTCCCCGTCTCTGTGAATGTGGAAAGCTAATATCTTTTTTACACCTCTTTGACCGCTGCCAATCACTCCAACAAGATTTCCGCAACCTACACACCCTTGTCAACGAACACAAACTGAAACCCCATGAGTTTTTAGATAAACATTGCACGCTTCAATGGAAGCCAGCATACACCCTGTGTCTCTCAATACATAAGGCTGAAATAGGACATCTGTTTTGAAAACTTCATCCCCTCTCCTCCTTCCCACCCCTCAACCCTCTCTCCCACCGACCCCCCCCCCCCCCCCCCCCCCACGCCCAACAACCAAAGCGCCTACAACACCTATCACATAGCTCTATTCAAACAAGGCTAAATCACATACACCGCCCTCCTACCTGAACTTAAGTTCCCCATTCTGATATATTATTTTAGCAAGTTATATTTAATATTCTTATTTGGCTAATAATTATTGTTATGTTTCTAGTTACGTATTTATTTACTTATTCAGCCAGTTCTTTATTACATTATTTTGGCATTATCCAAAAGTCTAAAAAATATTTTACATAAATAAAAAGCAAATAAGCCTACAAAACCGCTCCACTTCAACTATATTTCGCGTACACTATGGCAACAACCCCAACAAAATCTGTACTTCCATCCCCATTTTGAAATATCGCAACAACAGACTTCCAGATCTATAACACGATCATATGTGTTCTCTGTTTGCATGTCTGTCCAGTGTCTTGTCCCCCCATAAAGCATATCAACACTACCTGTCCCAAGATAGGCCAATTGGTTCTAAGAGGACGTTAAAACTAATTATCATCAAGACTGATTATTTCACAGCTGCAATGCAAACAGAGAAATAAAAGACGTTTTGGGTAAGCTTACTCACGTCAAGTCTTCACTGACAAGCTAGGAACAGACGGAAAAGTCCGAACAAAATAAATGACGTCACAGTCTCTTTTGTTTTGCGTGTAACAAATTGTAGGGAGCCCTACTGAGACACTTACTGTGGGGAGCCCTACTGAGACACTTACTGTGGGGAGCCCTAATGAGACACTTACTGTGGGGAGCCTTACTGGGACACTTACTGTGGGGAGCCCTACTGAGACACATACTGTTGGGAGCCCTACTAAGACACTTACTCTGGGGAGCCCTACTGAGACACTTACTGTGGGGAGCCCTACTGGGACACTGACTGTGGGGAGCCCTACTGAGACATTTACTGTGGGGAGCCCTACTGAGGCACTTACTGTGGGGAGCCCTACTATACTGAGACACTGACTGTGGGGAGCCCTACTG
Source organism: Littorina saxatilis (assembly GCF_037325665.1). Taxonomy (NCBI): domain Eukaryota; kingdom Metazoa; phylum Mollusca; class Gastropoda; order Littorinimorpha; family Littorinidae; genus Littorina; species Littorina saxatilis. Next base: position 5,502,611 of record NC_090259.1, on the reverse strand, counting down.
AGACACTTTCTGTGGGGAGCCCTACTGAGACACTGGCTGTGGAGAGCCCTACTGAGACAAATACTGTGGGGAGTCCTACTGAGACACTTACTGTGGGGAGCCCTACTATACTGAGACACTTACTGTGGGGAGCCCTACAGAGACACTCACTGTGGGGAGCCCTACTGAGACACTCACTGTGGGGAGCCCTACTAAGACACTTACTGTGGGGAGCCCTACTGAGACACATACTGTGGGGAGCCTTACTGAGACACATACTGTGGGGAGCCCTACTGAGACACTCACTGTGGGGAGCCCTACTGAGACACTTACTGTGGGGAGCCCTACTGAGACACTGACTGTGGGGAGCCCTACTGAGACACTTACTGTGGTGAGCCCTACTGAGACACTCCCTGTGGGGAGCCCTACTGAGACACTTTCTGTGGGGAGCCCTACTAAGACACTTACTGTGGGGAGCCCTATTGAGACACTTACTGTGGGGAGCCCTACAGAGACACTTACTGTGGGGAGCCCCACTGAGACACTTACTGTGGGGAGCCCTACTGAGACACTTACTGTGGGGAGCCCTACTGAGACACTTACTGTGGGGAGCCCTACTGAGACACTTACTGTGGGGAGCCCTACTGAGACACTGACTGTGGGGAGCCCTACTGAGACACTTACTGTGGGGAGCCTTACTGAGACACTTACTGTGGGGAGCCTTACTGAGACACTTACTGTGGGGAGCCCTACTGAGACTCTTACTGTGGGGAGCCCTACTGAGACACTTACTGTGGGGAGCCCTACTGAGACAATTACTGTGGGGAGCCCTACTGAGACACTTACTGTGGGGAGCCCTACTGAGACACTTACTGTGGGGAGCCCTACTGAGACACTTACTGTGGGGAGCCCTACTGAGACACTTACTGTGGGGAGCCCCACTGAGACACTTACTGTGGGGAGCCCTACTGGGACACATACTGTGGGGAGCCAAACTGAGACACTTACTTTTTCAGTTTGGAGAGGAAGGGTCGGACCATACGTGCGATGGGTGTTCTGTCGATGGATTGGTAATTCATATTCTTGTTCTCTCTCCAGTGGCTGCAGTTCAGGCCCTTCGACACCGGATGTGAGCAGAACCAGGTACGGTCGCCATTACGTGACGTCAAATTGCAGATGTTGGTAAAGCCAGGGATGGGCGCGAAGTGAAAGCACAACGTCTTCTGCAAACACACACACACATTTTGGTCTGAACACACACAAGTTTCTGTCTGAACAAAGGCATAGCTTTCGATCTGAACAAAGACATATAGCTTAGGGGAGACCGGGGCTAGTCCGCCCCCGGGGCACATCCGTCTTTGTCTGTTTATTCTTACGTTTGCCACCTTTTAGTCATTCACACCATGTGGGAGTGGTGTCCCTTCTTCCCGCCATATCCTGCAGAAGTTCAGAGGTTGCGCGCCCATAATTTTATATCGTGAGTACAGATCACAAAAAGTGTTTTTCTTCATTTTTGTAACATGAATGCATAGGAGTTGACTTAGGTTTTGATGTATTACCTCTGAGAACAAATACTTAGTCTTGGTGTCGAGTGAAAGTGCGTTAATTAAGGTCGAGTTCTGACGAAAGTTTTGCTTCTTCCTTCCCATGTTGTGCTCGTTATCTGGCACTAGAGTTGCCTGCCCGTGCAGGGGTAAGTCCGCCTATTTGTCATGGGGCATGTTCGCCGTAAGCAGTATGTACAACAAATGTTCATGCGCACATAAAAACTGTCTGCACATTGATATCAGCTACACATTTGTCTTGATGTAAAATAAAAAAAAATCAGTCTTCTAGTTCATCAAACTCGCCAGTTATGCTACCAAAAGCATAAAAGTAGCATAAAAGTAGGCGGACTAGCCCCGGTCTCCCCTGACGTAATTTTGTGTTACATTCTTTCGTATTTTGTCATTGGCATTTTTGAACCTAAATATTGAAGGGAATTAAAAAAGCTTTTCCACTAAAGCTTGCCCACTACTAGTCTTGTACCTACTATGGGATGAGAGCGGCGGACTTGCCCCACCCTGTAGGCGGACTTACCCCGACTTGGGGCAAGTTCGCCTACGTCAGGGTAGGTCTACTTAAAGCAGTATGTACAACAAATGTTCATGCGCACATAAAAACTGTCTGCACATTGATATCAGCTACACATTTGTCTTGATGTAAAATAAAAAAAATCAGTCTTCTAGTTCATCAAACTCGCCAGTTATGCTACCAAAAGCATAAAAGTAGGCGGACTAGCCCCGGTCTCCCCTACTTTCTGAACACACACACATGTTTTTGTATGCACAAAGACACAGCTTACTTTCTGAACACACACAGGTTTTGGTCTGAACACACACAGGTTTCTGTCTGAACAAAGACATGGCTTTCGATCTGAACACAAACATAGCTTACTTTCTGAACACACACACAGGTTTTGGTCTGAACACACACAGGTTTCTGTCTGAACAAAGACATAGCTTTCGATCTGAACACAAACATAGCTTTCTTTCTGAACACACACACAGGTTTTGGTCTGAATAAAGACAAAGGTTACTGTGTGAACATAAACACGAGTTTCTGTCTGAAGAAAAACACAGATTTTGGTCTGAACTACACTATAGATCTGCGTTGATGAGTTGACGGTATTGGTCAGAAAGCACACACTTCCACCACAGGTATGTCAGGAATGACATCATTGTTTTGCATACCTCTGTGATGCCGTCATCCTTGTTTTGCATACCTCTGTGATGCCGTCATCATTGGTGAACACGTCAGTAATCCACCGTAGAGAGTGAATGGTGTGAAACAAGTATGACAGCTCCCTTAGATACTCCTGTGGGTGGGTCAAGGACACCCGCACCAAGGTCACGCCGGGCCATTTCAGCACAGCATCTGCAAGGTAACTGCCGTTGTTCAGATCAGTAACCTTGGCAACCGCTGAAGAATTGCTGCTGGCACTTTTCAGCCATATCCTGACGTCATCACCACCAGAGTGACGTGGTGTTCCGTATCCGGTGTAAAGGTCAAGACGTATCTGCACAGTGTCCCCCACGGTGTAGCGGTCACGTGGGCTGATGATGCGGACCTGCAAGCAAAGGAACACACGTCACAACTATACGTCATATCAAAAACACGTCACAACTGTACATCATATCAAAAACACGTCACAACTGTACGTCATATCAAAAACACGTCAGGGGTGGCGGAGGTTGGGTATGGAACGTCAACAAATGTTTTCCTTCCTAAAATCTATCGGTTTCTTTCCGCAATGTATCGGGTATTTCTGTATTCGATTGGCTCTCTTGACAATTATGGAACGCGGATCGTATCAAGTGATGCATCAAATTGATGCATCCAAAACCAAGATTTGATGCATCATTTTCACAATTTGATGCATCATTTTCACAAAAGGATGCATCATTTTCAAAAAGGATGCATCATTTTCCAAAACTGATGCATCCGATACGAAAATGATGCATCCTTTTAGAAAATGATGCATCATTTTAATGCATCACTTTCGGTTTTGTATGCATGCGAAAGATCATTCATTTCCGGTCTTTCCGTAAGAAATGCCTGAGCACGGAAAAACTTGAAATGACATTTTGACGAATATTATTATTATTAAGGAGATTTCTATAGCGCATAACTAAAAGCACTATGCGCTTTACAATATCACTAAGTATAACACACGCAAACATACTCTGATTAAATAGAACTTAGCTTAGCAAGACATACTAAGAACACTAAACATTTGAGTTCATATACAAAAATAGAGAATTAAATTAAATACTGGACAAGCGATTTAAATAAGCTTGAGGCCTACACCAACTGCAATGGGCTATTTCAAATACAAAGTTTAGTTAATTATAAAAGGCAGTGCATAAAACTCCATAATCCTAAGACGGTCGAACAAATTAGAAACATAAGACTATTTTACTATAATTACTTCATAAAAAAATAATAAACATAGAATATAAAGCTGTAATTGTTCACAACAAATTTAAAAAGATTTTCATGCCATATTGCACAACACATTTTGACACACACCCAATCTCACACAAGCGCACATACACACACACACACACACACACACACACACACACACACACACACACACACACACACACACACATTGGGCACATACACTACACGCACACACACGTGCACTCACACACACACACACACACACACACACACACACACACACACACACACACACACACACACACACACACACACACAGTAAATTCAACAAATATTTAAATACATAAAAAGAATTAAGTAAGCCGTTTAAAACATATTTTACAAACAACAGTAGTACGTATATATAGTGTTAAATATGTGAGACTACCCAATAAAAAATATTTAACTAGTGAGTTTATTTAAAATGCTAGCAGATATAATCATATCATGAGGCAGGCGTGTGCTTTAGGTATTGTAAGCAGACTTGAAAAGGTGGATTTTAAGGGTCTTTTTCCCGTCGCGATATAACCTTCGTGGTTGAAAACGACGTTAAACACCAAATAAAGTAAAGGGTCTTTTTGAAAGTAGAAGAGGTTTCACAGTGACGGATGGGGTGGGGAAGTTGATTCCAGAGAGTGGGAGCGGAAAAGGAGAAAGAACGGTCGCCAGTGGTTTTGGTTTTGGTGCGTGGGATGGAAAATATTCTGCTGTCAGTGGATGAGCGAAGCTGTCTGGATGGAGTGTAAGGATGCAAGAGTTCAGAAAGATAGACAGGAAAGTAAGGATCGATCAGTGAAAGAGTTGAAGCAGATGTTGGCGGTCTTGTGTATGATGCGGGAAGATATAGGAAGCCAGTGGAGTTGTTGCATGAGTGGTTGTATGTGGTCGTGTTTCTTTGCCCTGAAGATGAGTCTAGCTGCTGTGTTTTGGACTTTCTGAAGTTTGTCTGTGAGGTGCTGGGGAATGCCTGTGAGTAGAGCGTTGCAGTAGTCAAATTTGGAGAGAATGAGAGAGCAGACAAGAGTTTTGGTGGCGTCAAAGGAAAGAAGATGTCTAATGCTGCTAATTTTTCTGATCTCAGTGTATGCGGATCTGCACATGTTCGTGATGTGCTTGTCCATGGAGAGGGTGTCTGTGAAGGTCACTCCAAGGTTTCTAGCAGAGAATGAGAGTTTGATGTCAGAGTTGCCTACAGAATATAAACAGATTGGTTAGATAAAACAAAAATAAACGTACAACATACCATTAAATAGGGAACAAGTCAAAGTCATGGCATTATGCATTTTAAGGCATTTTTTATTTTGTTTGTGGTTTGTTTTCTGTGCACACGAAGTTTTGACGCCCTTGACCTTCGACTCAAACTTTCGTTTTCCGACGTTCGTTTCGCTTCGTATTCCGGTTCAAATTTTGATTTTTATTCGGCACTTTCCGGGAAAACCCGAAAATTCGGATGCATCCAAACAATGCATCAAATTGTGAAAATGATGCATCAAATTCTTGGTTTTGGATGCATCAATTTGATGCATCAGTTGATACGATCCGCGTTCCGTAGACAATACCGGTATACATTGGCCACTAGAAGCCTGCGATACCCTATAGATTTCTCACCCGTCATTGCCTGGTCAAGATACCCGGTAGAAGATTTCTGGGACACCGGTAGATTTCTCACCGAGCAGAAAGCTCCGTCATTGCCTGGTCAAGATACCTAGTAGAAGATTTCTAGAACATCGGTAAATTTTACAAAGTACAAAGACAGTGTTGGCGTTCCATAATTGGGGAAGGAGAAACGTGTTGCATACAGATTAGTATGAGCAACTCTTCTGTTAATGTGACAGCTGCCCGTGCTGGAATAACACCGCTCTCTCTGAGTCAAGTTTACCCGCTGACCTTCAAGTCCTCTACGAAACAAAGACAGGGAAGGAGGTCAAGGCGATTCTGAGTGACCCCACGCACCCCCTGCATGCCGAGCTGGCGGCTCACATGAAAACAAGGGACTCATCACAGAGACTGCGAAGTTTGAAAGCCAGGACAAACCGGTTCACACAGTCATTCCTGCCCTCCGCCGTCCGGCTATACAACCAGCGCCTGTACCTGTCACGAACTGAAACCTCTGCTAAACAATCGTTCTTATTGCGGTCAATGCGCATGCGTCAATCTTGGACTTAAAATATGCGACCCTTTGACCGAACGAACCATGGGTTAGGGTTAGGGTTAAGGCCTAGATACACGATCTGTTTCGCACGTACGTTTGAGGCGGACGGGTCAGACCTGATCGTCTCAGAGGAACGGAACGCTTGCCACACCATGCGCATGAGACGTACGAGGTGAAGGTCGTTTTACCCCACATTTGACATGGAAGTCTGCTGCATGGACAGCAGGAACAGGTCTCGATGTTGCTGGATTTTTGTAGTTTTTACTTCCATGGTTCCATAGATTCCAACTCGTCGCCAAGATTCAGGTTGATGAAATATTTCAATTCCGAATCGGCAAGTTTTGATGGTGAACTGATCGCCATTTTCAAAGTGGGTGTCGACTGAAAGACGTGCGCTCATTGGCTGGAGAATGCTTGCAATCCGTTCGGAATAGATCCAGCTGTATCTCGAACGGACGGGCCGAGGCGGATGCTGTCAAGCGTGTGAGACGTACGTACGGTTCGGATGCCACACGATCGAATTGTGGTCAGTTTCGGGCGGTCGGTCTCAAACGTACGGGCGAAACCGATCGTGTATCTTGGCGTTTAGGGTTAGGGTTAGGATTAGGGTCAGGATTAGGGTAAGGGTTAGGGTTAGGGTTAGGTTGTTCACGACCTGATTAATCTCCCCATGTTAGCGCATGCGCATTGACCGCAATAAAAAGGATTGTTCAGGCAGAGTTTTCAGTTCGTGACACCGGCAGCTCTGATTAAGCAGGAACATCGCCATGTGTGTGTGTGTGTGTGTGTGTGTGTGTGTGTGTTGTGTGTGTGTGTGTGTGTGTGTGTGTGCGTGTGTGTGTGTGTGTGTGTGCGAATAAATTAATCTTGATTATCTGCGATGCCGTGATAAAATAGAGTGCAATGTATTGGTTTTTATGTTTTACCACCTTCGTGCATACTGCGTGTGTGTGTGTGTGTGTGTGTGTGTGTGTGTGTGTGTGTGTGTGTGTGTGTGTGTGTGTGTGTGTGTGTGTGTGTGTGCGTGTGTGTGTGTGTGTGTGTGTGTGTGGGTGGGTGGGTGTGGGTATGTGTGTGAATAGGATAATCTTGATCATCTGCGATGCCGTGATAAAATAGAGTGCAATGTATTGGTTTTTATCTTTTACCACCTTCGTGCATACTGCGTGTGTGTGTGTGTGTGTGTGTGTGTGTGTGTGTGTGTGTGTGTGTATGTGTGTGTGTGTGTGTGTGTGTGTGCGTGCGTGTGTGTGTGTGTGTGTGCGTGTGTGTGTGTGTGTGTGTGTGCGTGTGTGTGTATGTGTGTGTGTGTGTGTGTGTGTGTGTGTGTGTGTGTGTGTGTGTGTGTGTGTGTGTGATCACAATAATTTGAAACCCTCTGTGATGCCGCATGTACTGTTTATATTTATGGCCTGACGTTTTTATTATCTATACGTTTTAGGATTGTGATAGAAGTGCAATGCATTGATTACTATCTCATGTGCGCGAGAGTGTGCGTGCGTGCGTGCGTGTGTGTGTGTGTGTGTGTGTGTGTGTGTGTGTATGTGTGTGTGTGTGTGTGTGTGTGTGTGTGTGTGTGTGTGTGTGTGTGTGTGTGTGTGTGTGTGTGTGTGTGCAGTATGGATGTGGTGGACGTGCCTGTCTGGAGTACTTTGGGTGTTCTTACTTCGTATGTTTTATTGTTCTTATTTTTGTTTTTTAAGGTTGTTGTTATATGTTGTTTTGATTGTTTTAAGAGCGGCTGAACCACACTTTTCCATCCATTGTAATTAATTGTATGGACAATAAATAATCTTATGTTCTTATGTCTTGGCTGCTGCCCGTGCAGGAACAACACCGCTCTATCTAAGTCAAGTTTATGTTGTTCGGTTAATAATTGTTTAAAGGCACAGTCAGCTTCCCGTAAACCATCACAGACACTGTCAGGTTTTTATACACAGTACAAACACCCTTTCATTTAAACACTCACCGCTTGTGAACATCATAGGTGCCCTCCGTAAAGAGCGAGCAATTTTCAAAGAATTTATTTTTGCGTGGTTTATCTTACCCCTGAGCCATCGTGAACCCGTGTGATCCAGTTTCCTTTTTTTTCACAATTTAGTCGTGCAGAACCATCGTCTGCTACGCGAAACGCGTTTTGCGTGACACGTTTCCGGGCTTTTCTTTTTTCAAACTTTCAAAACTTCGAATTGTACTGATCTTTTCTTGATAAAAAAAAATTCTTTTATGATTTAAGAATGTTTGCGTAACAAGCTGTCAAATTATTATTGAGATTTTAAAAGTTAGGTCTAGCGCCAAAACGAGGCGTCCGGTTGTCTGATCAGACAATCCGGCTGGCCACGCAAAAATAAATTCTTTGAAAATTGCTCGCTCTTTACAGAGGGCACCTGGAATGTTCTTAAGTGTTTAAATGAAAGGGTGTTTGTACTGTGTGTAAAAGCCTGGCAGTGTCTGTGATGGTTTACGGGAAGCTGACTGTGCCTTTGAGAACAGAGGAACCACGCGTTTCTATCTACTGTTTAACTGTATGGACACTAAATAACCTCACGTGTTAACTGTTATGTGTGATTCTTACCGTGGAGTTGAGTTCCTCGGGCAGACAGCGGGTGTCGGTGGTTGGGGGCTGACGGAACAGGTACCGCTCCACGGGGTCGAGTCTCTCACGTCTCATGCCCACCCCGTTCTGTGCCGGGATGCCTTCCTTCCTCAGGTAGGGCATCAGGTAGTCCTCGTTGGTCTCAAACAGCGGGTGGGGGTCGTGCAGCAGGGTGGCCAGGGGGTCCGGGTGGCACTGGTGGATTGTGAAGGGGCTGGGGGCAGTGGCAATCATGCTGGTAGTTAGACTAAACCTGCAACACATTAGCAAGATCTAGATCAGCACTTTTCAGGACGTGTACGGGAACGTGTACGGTCGGGTGACGTCATCAAATCTAGTTTTTACGTCACCCGTTTGCCAAGATCTGCCGTCTTGGTGGGAGCAAAACAACTCATGGATTTGGAACATTGGAGAAGAAAATGAGTCACGGGTGACGCAATATCTACACGTACACGTACAGGTCTTTGCTACAGGTTCGATCATCTAGAACACTGTCTTGTCTGTGAGCGCCAGTCAGCATACCGTGCAATGCATTTCTTAAAACAAAACAAAACCACTGGACATTTAGGAATGTTTATGAGGAGACTGTCAGCCATGCACAAAGAACCCCCACCCAGGCTGTTAATCTTTGGTATTTGACCAAGTGGAGTGAAGGGCTGATCCCTTGTATAGGTATGTTACAAAAAAATTCAAAATCTTCATTTAACATTTTGATCTATATCACTTGAAAGAGCAAAAAATCAGCATTCCAATGGTATATATAACTTTGAGATTGGATAAGTGTAACCCGAGTTATGAATTTTAAAAGTAATAAAATTCGTAATAGAGGCAAAGAGGATAAATTGAAACCATTTTTGACATTTTTCAGCTAAAATTAACTGTAACTCACACATTTGTTTATCAATATTGTTCAATTTGGTATCAAAAGAAAGGTTCAGAGCTCTATTAAACAACTATAAAAAATTTTTTTTTTTTTTTTTAGCGAAACTGAGAGCAGACGAACTTTACCGACCGCCATGTTGGATGTGAATACAACATGGGTGACAATCCGGGCGCAAAGCGGCGCATCCGTTAAAAGGTACTTTGCATCGCTTTATCGACTTGAAACTTTGGGAAACAGCAGGAAAATGGTCAAACTAACTGTTCAGAGGGGTCTCATAAGAGTTCAAAGGCTATAAATTGTTTTATAAAAGTACCTCTTGTGTGTCTTCTTCGCCCGATATTCTGGCCGGCGAGCTCGACAGTGTTGGACTCGCCATCTTTCTCAATCTTAAAGTCAAGAATGTGCTCTACATCATCGACAGGGTGCCCATGTGATGTAAATTTGGAAAAGAATAGAAAAGAGGACCCCAAAACTGAGCCAGTGTGAGTGATCAGAAAATGGGGGGCCATTTTCAATGACGTCAAAAATTGAGCTGCGTGCGCACTTTGTAACATACCTATAATGTTGCTATCAACGTTGGATATGGAACTCTCTCTCTCTCTCTCTCTCTCTCTCTCTCTCTCTCTCTCTCTCTCTATCTCTCTTTCTCTCTCGCTCTCTCTCTCTCTATCTCTTTATCTCTATCTCTCTCGCTCTCTCTTACTCCTCTCTTCCCTTTCTCTCCACAGCTTTACTCACCCAAGCTCTAGATGATAGCTGTAAGTAAGGAGACCGACGAAGGTGACGACGACGACGAAGACGACACTTTTCCTGGTCACACCCATGTTTGACAAGGGACAAGAAGAGCAGACGACCAACACTGGTCAGTTGGCTATGAGCAGCAGACGACCAACACTGGTCAGTTGGCTATGAGCAGCAGACGACCAACACTGGTCAGTTGGCTATGAGCAGCAGACGACCAACACTGGTCAGTTGGCTATGAGCAGCACGCACCACGTGTACATCTTCTTGCCATCCTGATCTTATCACCAGGCTCCACACCGACCCGTATACCTACAATAGCCTGGGGGGGAGTGGTGGGCTCGGGGGGGGGGGGGGGGGGCTGGGGTGGACGGTGGGGGAAGGACAGGTTGAAAGAAGGACACATTTCTTTCAAAATTTCGGTCAGTTCACAAATTTACTCTTTCACTCAGTGAATTTAACACATTTTCCATTGTAGGAATGTGTAACTTTTCTCGATGTTATCGCCAGGCTTCTCCCTTTCGGTTATACATATGATAAATAGGAACACATATATACATAATCATACATAATACATATGATAGCGCGAACACACGCACGCACACACACGCACACACACACACACACACACACACACATACACACGTACATACACATACAAACACACACATACACACACACATACACAAACACATACACATACACACACACATACACACACATACACATACACACACACACGCACGCACGCACGCACGCACGTAGGAGTACATTCATCGTCACACAGTTTGAATGGCATTTCGTCACTTTGGCCTATATTCAGAAACAAAAAAAGGTTTGTAATCAATAAGTCTTGGAAAGGCGACGAATCGTGTTTGCAGAAGAACATGTTATTTTTGCAACCGTTCTAGGAAAACTACGTAAACGAGGCTCGGTAACCATGGGATACGCTCCGGTATCCATATAATACTTGTTTGTGATGTCAAGCGTAACCTAGCTGTTCGTCGCTTATGACTGACCAGAAACGACGCGCTCCGCTTGTGAACCAATAGTGTATATTTAAATACTTTCATTTGAAGCCATTGTGTAACGTGAGTTTCGTAAAAGGTATTTTAAAAATGAACCGCTTGTTATAAAAAAACAACTAGGTCTAATGAAATAAACCAATGAATAAATACATTAACAAAAAGACACAACTAGGCCGATGTGTTTGAGTTGAGATCTGTGTAATGGTGTCGTTAATTAAAAACAAAATACAGCAATACTTATAGGCCATTTACTTCTATTCGATATCTAGCAAATAGTTTGATTTAACATGAGATGGTGAGTATAATATACAGTGGAATTAAACAAACACATTACGCCCGGAAAATCAAAGTGACAAAACAAAGTTCCCCCACGTTAGAATCGACAAACGACGGGCGAAGTGGTAAGACGTCGGCCTCCAAAGCGGAAGGTCGTGAGATGGCGAATCCCGGCTGCGGCCGCCTGGTGAGTTAAGGGTGGAGATTTTTCCGATCTCCCAGGTCAACTTATGTGCAGACCTGCTAGTGCCTGTGTGTACACGCAAGCACAAGATCACGTGCGCACGGAAAAGATCCTGAAATCCATGTCAGAGTTCGGTGGGTTCAGTATAGAAACACGAAAATACCCAGCATGCTTCCCCCGAAATTGGTGTATGCTGCCTGAATGGCGGGGTAAAAACGGTCATACACGTAAAAACTGGGCCACTCATGCAAAAACATGAGTGAACGTGGGAGTATCAGCCCATGAACAAAGAAGAAGAAGATGAAGATTAAATCGACAAACGAACCGATAGAACGGTTACAATTTGACAAGTTTGGCATTCATGTGAAAAGGGAATAAAATGCGCGTACCGTATCGGCATTCTATCCAACACTACCCGACACAGCATTTTAGATTTTAATGATTGAACAGTCTCACACTTATGCTATGGTATTCTTCAGTCGTAACTGGTGTTATCTTTCATCTCCCAACCCGAACTGTTTAGCCCTTGAGGCGATCAGAAACTGCGTTTAGGTGACGAGTAATCCATGGCTAATACGCATTTCAGTGAGCTTGATGGGCCAACGAGACCGAGCAATACTGAGATACGATCACTGGGATAACCACGACTGGCTGTGGTACAGAGAGTACAGAGATAACCACTGACATAATCACGACTGCCTGAGATACACAGAGCGATACTGAGATACGATCACCGAGATGACCAAGACTGGCTGTGGTACAGAGATAGCCACTGCGATATTGTGAGATACACATAGCTTTTGGCGTTATTTTACACATAACGTCAACTTTGCTCTTATACGTCCTGAAGTGCGTTTTGTGATCTACACTATTTCATTCACGAAATATACATTTACGTGGTAACAAACTAAAACGTGTAAGAAACGTGTGTGTTAATTGGTCCTTAAACGCGCGCGTGTGGGTCAAGGATTCAACGTAAAAGGTATGGGTCTTACACGACCCACGCCATCCGAATAGGGATACACTTTTTACTGCCTCTTTACAGAGCATTTCCATGGGTTGTACACGACCCACGCCATCGGAATATGGATAAACACAATAAAACCCGTGTTTAATTCCATATTAATTATGGGTCGTCCACGACACAACATCCAGACTATATAGTTCAAATTACGTCATCGTTTGTTTTCTTAAAAAAAACCAGGTCGATGGTGTTTGAGGATTATATGTAGTCTCAATGAAACACTCCCAATAGTTTAAGAGATACAGACATCGTGAGGCTGTGGGTCGTCTCCGACCCAGGAAGCACGGGGAAGGTGGGTGAATTAAGCCATTATGTGACGGTGTAACACGAAATTTTTACTCCACGAAAAATTTACTCCGGAGTAAATATTTCGTACGAAATTCTTACTCCGAGTACACATTTCGTACGAGAAAAGAACTCCCCAAGGCAAAAAAAAATTACTCCCTCCAAGAAATGTTTACTCCCCATTGTTTTTACTTCCAGTAAAAATCTCGTACGCAAAACTGGGATGCGGGCGAAGAAATAATGCCAATAAGTGATCTCGCGCACACGAATGTCGCGCTACCTTCCCTCCAGCCCTTCCACCACCAAGAATAACAGGGGACAAGAGAGTAAAAATTTCGTACACCTGGCATGGGAAGTTAAATTGCTTGTGTTGGGGTGAAGTAATTTATTCGTTATTTATTCGTCAGGGGAGTAACATTTTTGTACGAAATGTTTACTCGGAACTCATCGGTCTTGGGGAGTAATTTTCTCGTGAAATGGGGGAGTGCTTTTTTCGTAAAGGGAGAAACTTTTTCGTACGAAATGTTTACTCCGGAGTAAAAATCTCGTGGGAGTAATTTTCTCGTGTTACACCGGCATGCGTCAGGTGCGGACAGACAGGTCTGACTGATAAACTTACCTGCACGCGAGATCCAGAACAATAGACTCGTCTTCGATTCCTCCCAGCTGGAAAACTATCAGTCCCAACCTAAACCGGTGGAACAGTTTTCCACCCGTGAAGGAATTGAAACGTGTTGACTATTGAGTTGTGCTCCTTGTGTTGTGGTAACTAACCGACTTACCGCGGTTACATGTCAAACCAAGAGATCTGTTACACATGGTTCAGACAACACACACACACGCTCACTGACACTCAAAGACACACACACGCTCACTGACACACACACGCCGCAGACACACACACACACACGCACGCAAGGGCACACACACACGCTCACTGACACTCACAAACACAGCTCACTGAAACTCACATACACACACACACTGACACACACGCACGGACACACATACACACATACATACACACACACACACACATACCCACACACACATACACCTCCCCCCAAAACACCCCCAAACACACACACACACACACACACACACACCCAAACCCACACACACACACACACACACCCAAACACACACACACACACCCAAACACACACACACACCCCCAAACACACACACACACACACACCCAAACACACACACACACACACACACACGCACACACACACACACACACACACACACACACACACACTGTAACCAAATAAGTAATCCAAACATTTATTTCTCCCTTCATATCTTTTTTTCACATCAAGAGGCCCCCATAAGCTTAGTGAATTACAGAATGCATGATGTGAAGGGAGATAACCAAGCACAGTTTGCATGGGCAAGTTGATTTCTAAAAAACAGCACTAGTGGTTTTCTGTGAGGTAAGGCAAAGTTTGTACAAAAGGTTTTGTTCAGCAGCATAAAACAAAACAATATAATAAATATCACAGTCAAACAAAAAAGTTACATTCCTCAAACAACAAAAATATCGGTGATAAACTTGTATGTCTAAACTTTCCAATACGTGGATCAGAGACATGATATAAAACACAGCATTTATGGAGAACTATTCATCTGCTCTGAATATTTGCATTTAAATTCAGTTCCAAGTAAACCTCCCTGTGTAAAGATTAATTAATTCTTGCTACCTAATTCGCAAGAATTACAACATAATATACCAAACAGAAATAATATCTGCTGGTGCTAGTTTTGACTTTGAACAACCACTATTGTGATGACAAATGCAGAACATTCCGGAGGAGTCCTAAAGAGAATGTTAAAATTGTGTGTGGGGAACACCAAATTCAAATAATACTGAAAACAGAGATCAACAATCTCACAGGGGGCAGACGGGGCAATATGGAATGGGCACAAAAACAAACAGACGCAATGCTCAAAGGCAATAGATTTAAGACTTTTTAAATTTTTTTTACTGTAGTCATCAACACAGCTGGTCACAGTAGCTTCAAAAAGTGATGCAAGCACTTCTATTTTGGTCATCAATAACAAGACCAACAGTTTGGACATTTTATTAAAATGCTACTTTGACATTTTGAATATTTTCACTCTATAGTGGGCCAGCTTATAAAACTTGTTATCACCCGCTGAGAAAAAAAACCACTCTTAAAAAATGACAATAAAGTTTTTGGTGTAAGACCAAACTGCATGACTTATAATGTCTCATGTTGAAGAAATATCGCCCTAACCAAAACTGGTCTGGCAGAGATGATACGTAGCTTCTGTTGACAAAAGTTTATAGAAAAACCTTGAAGCTAGCAGAACTGGAAGCATGCTTCACCCAGATGGCAACGAGTGACACACGTTTCCGTGGTGACGGTGACAAGCACACACAGGGGAGGTAAGACTAGTTAGTTTTGGGCAGCCTCGTACACGCCTTGACCTAGCACGCCCTTCCTGCCAATGCGGTCAAGGTCAAAGTTCCTGAAAGCATCGTCCTTGGCCTGGTTGGTGCGGAACGTCTGAAGGTGAGGCTTGGCCTGTGCACAGATCATCATCGTCGTCATTATTGTCATTGTCATCATCATCGTCATCATCATCGTCATCATCAGCAGCAGCATCATCATCATCATCATCATCATCATCATCATCATCATCATCATCATCATTATTGTCGTTGTCATCATCATCATCATCATCATAATCATCATCGTCATCATCATCATCATCATCACCATCACCATCACCACCACCACCATCACCACCACCACCACCACCACCACCATCGCCATCATCATCATCATCATCATCATCATTATCAGTTGGTAGATCAGCACTGGACTTGCAACCCTTTGGTCACTGGTTCAAAACCAGGCTGGAATGGATATGGGTCAACCTTACGTGCAGACTCAGAGACATAATCCACAGTCCCACCCCTCTCTTAGTGGCACCTAAAATAATGAACAAGGAAATGGAAAATGACTGTCTGTGAGTGTGTATGGTGGTGTCACCACTGGTGAAAGATGACCTCTGGCAGTCGAGCATATTTAAATTTATCAGGTTTCTTGCTTGATACCAATTGTGCTGGCAGTCAAGGTCAACTCTGTCGGTGTCGTGCAATTCGTTGCAGATAACTAACTGGGTGTGTTGATCTTTTTCTCATTACAGAAGATTACCCAGGATTAAATTGTGTTGCTGATGGCTTTTGGGTTGACAAAGACATTTCTAATTACGTTTTATATTTACAATGATCATCATCATTAAACTACATGACGATGATGATGATGATGTGTTTTTGCAGTGTCCTAAAAACCCACTCGTGTCTACATATCACAGCCGAGGAACGCAGGAGAAGAAAAAGAGGGAGGACTTACGGATTTTGTGAATCTCGGCAGCTGCCAGAGCGGCTTGTTGTCTACGGGGTTCTGGAAGGTCCTCAGCAGGGTGGCGCGTGTGTCGTACAGCAGCAGCTGGTTTTTTTTCTGTCACCAAAAACACAGCTTGTCAGTCAACAACACATCTTGTCAGTCAACAACACAGCTTGTCAGTCAACAACAGAGCTTGTCAGTCAACAACACATCTTGTCAGTCAAAAACACAGCTTGTCAGTCAACAACACAGCTTGTCAGTCAACAACACATCCTGTCAGTCAACAACACATCCTGTACGTCAGTCAACAACACGTACATCCTGACAGTCTCTGACATGGCAAAAACACATCTTGTCAGTCTCTCACTCTGTCGTGTGAGTGAAGGTTGGAACAACACATCTTGTCAGTCTCTCACTCTGTCGTGTGAGTGAAGGTTGGAACAACACATCTTGTCAGTCTCTCACTCTGTCGTGTGAGTGAAGGTTGGAACAACACATCTTGTCAGTCTCTCACTCTGTCGTGTGAGTGAAGGTTGGAACAACACATCTTGTCAGTCTCTCAGTCTCACTCTGTCATGTGAGTGAAGGTTGATCGAACAACACATGAGGATGCAGTGGAAACCGGCCCCCTTTTGTGAACTACAAAAATCGGACAAAATCAGGTCTTAAAATGGAGGGAGTCTTAAAATGGAGGGAGTCTTAAAATGGAGGGAGTCGTAAAATAGAGGGAGTCGTAAAATGGAGGGAGTCGAAAAATAGAGGGAGTCGTAAAATAGAGGGAGTCGTAAAATAGAGGGAGTCGTAAAATAGAAGGAGTCATAAAATAGAGGGAGTCGTAAAATGGAGGGAGTCGTAAAATAGAGGGAGTCGTAAAATAGAGGGAGTCGTAAAATAGAGGGAGTCGTAAAATAGAGGGAATCTTAAAATAGAGGGAGTCGTAAAATAGAGGGAGTCGTAAAATAGAGGGAGTCGTAAAATAGAGGGAGTCGTAAAATGGAGGAAGTCATAAAATGGAGGGAGTCTTAAAATGGAGGGAGTCGTAAAATAGAGAGAGTGGTAAAATGGAGGTCAATTCACGGAGGCTATATGAACAAAAATTCTGAAAAGTGGAGGTAATAAAAGGAGGAAGTGTTATATTGGGGTTTCTTAACAGGGGGTTCCACAGTATGAGAGATGGACGAGATGGACGTTGCGTGGAATGAAATGTAGGATGCTCATTGTCATAAAGGTTGTAACTTTTATATGCAATGTAAACTTAATTGTAGCATGAAAGGTACAAAATACACAAGCACACCCACAAACACAGTTGCAAACACATGTACACACACACACACACACACACACACACACACACACACACACACATGATGCACACAAGCACATATATGCATACATGCCAGCATGCACAATACTCTCTCTCTCTCTCTCTCTTTCTCACGAAACACTGATTTTCTCTTTAGCATAATCACACGTTGTTACATCAGACCTCAAAACAACACTTCACATGTGAACACACTTTTCTTCTCTTGACCGTGTCACCTCATCTGTGTGCAAATTCTACAACGTACACCTTCTTGGGGTTAGCTCTTTCAGTAGACGGTGTTCTGAAATAACTCTGTCAGGTTTGCATGGTTTGTTAAAGGCTGACATAGTCCTATTTAATTAGTTTAATTACTTCCAGGGCTTTTCCCATCGTTGCGGGGATGTATAAATTAAGCTTCCTGCAAAGTTTTAGGTTTGAAGTCCTTACCAATTACGAGAAATAATTAATTCTTTATTACATTGTTTAGCAACAGTTCTCCAGGATTTGGGCTATTTTTAAACCGTTGACGTCACTTCGTGATGTTTCATAAACCAAAGATGGCGTTTGAGACTGTTCTGTTTACATTCGACACTATCAACACCACTTTGCAATACTGAAATAAAAAAAAAAACACGCGGACAAGGACCACAAGGAAAGTTTGACTCACCAAGCAAGAGTATTCACTCTTTCAAAACACAAAAACCTGACAGAGTTATTTCTGGAATTCGTCCATTGACATCAACACTCTGTTGCTGACACAGGCACACACAGGTTGGGGCGGGGACGTGGCTCAGTTGGTAGCGCGCTGGCTTTGTAGCCAGTTGGTCGCTATCAGCGTGGGTTCGATCCCCACGTTCGGCGAGAGATTTATTTCTCGGAGGTCAACTTTGTGCAGACTCTCTTCGGTGTCCGAACACCCCCGTGTGCACACATGCGCACGAAAAAATCCCACGTTCACAGCGAAAGTCTCAGGGCTTGGAAAACACGAAGACACGCATGCATCATCTCTCGTCTCTGATTATCATGATCGTATTTTCGATACTTTGACGAGACAAACCCAATGCTGGGTGTGTCGAAGAAGACAGCCACAGCGGGCTTGCTCGAGTCAAAGTATCACACCATATCTTCAGCGTATTACCAATACCTGTCCCAATATAGACCAGTTGGTCTAAGAGGACGTTAAACCCTTTTAGTCAGTCACACACAGAGTTACTGAGGTCAAACAATGTATATAACACAATCCAGACCAACAGAAATGAAGTGCAGTCCTAGATAACTGTGCATACATTTTATTAAGTGCGAAGTAAATAATTAACTTGATAGATCTCACTCAGTCCTAAAGTAGACAGAACGGTTATAGACTGGACAAGTTGCATATGAACGTGCATGCAGAATGTAACAGCCAAGAGTGCCTTTGTGAATCAGTCATCTGGATATTAAGTCATTTATAGGAAAGAATATGTTTCATACTCACAAGAAACAGAGAAAGGGGGAAGAAATGAAAAAAAGACGGGAAAAAAAGTCAGACACAGAAATACCAAGAACAGGACCTATACAAAAAGGTGCTGATCAGTAGAAAGCATCTTGGTCATCTTCCATTGTCTGACAGGCTTTTACCTAAAGAATTGGCCAGCTTACCAGACACATAAATCTTTCCTCTCCTATGATGCAATTACTTATTCAAATAATTTAGATAAAGCAGAACAGGGGAACAAATATACTGCATGTTTATTCGGTGGCGATCACATCCGTGCATGTTTTACCTGAAATAGCCAGGCTGCATGAGACCTTGGAACTAGTTAGTTCTTGAAAATAGATGCAGCAGCCAACTGAGCAATAATCGTAACCTAAAATACAATTAATGTGCATACATTTTTTCTGAGAGATTTAAATAAAATGGAAATAAATTAACAGAAAAATAGAGGTACGTACTAGACAACGATTCAGAATTCTAAAAAGTAACACAGAAAGTGACAAAATGCTACAACCCCATGTACCGGAAAGAAAAATTTATAGAAGAGTAGAAAATATACCAAGAATTACTCAGAGGATACAACATTTCTATTGGAATAAGATGATCAGTGAAGGATACACATCATGCAATAAGATCATGTTCCACAAGATATTTAAGAGAATTTCAGAGCTGCATACATTTCATGGGAAGAGACTAAGGCCACAAAAAAAAAGTGTGGTTACGGTAACATAGCCAAAAACAATAGGGCAGGAAGGTAGGCAATCACTTTTTTTTTTTAAACTTTTTTTTCTACTGTGTACAAATTAAACCTACTTGACAGGGAAATAAGTGTGCGACTCGAGCGCTTTTGCTTTCATTGCGTTTTCTGCACTCGTTTTCTTGAGTTTTTTTGTTTTTTTCACAAATGTAATAAAAAGTTTTAGGGTCGGCCCCTAAACATAGGGTAGGTCGGGTTACCGTAACCACACCTGATTTTTTTTTAGGCCTAATATGACAGATGGAAAGACAACGGTCTGCAGAGTGTGAGGGAGCGATCAGTACCAACTTACTGAAGAAGCGGAGGAAAATCTAGGGTCCTGTGGTGAATAAAGATGTTTGAATAACACTGTCTCAATCGATCAGTCAAGTCATTTACATAAATCATAAGTATAAGGAGGGGAAGGGGGGAGGGGGGTGGGAGGGAGAAAAGAAGGGGGTTGGGAGCAATTAGGGATGGGAAGGGGGGGTGGGGGGGGGGTGAGGGGGAGAGCTGACAAACAAAACTACACACTAATTAATCCTACATTTTGGGTACATCAAGTCCATTTGATGCGTCAGCTTAATTACACTAACTTTTTATTATATTTAGTCAAGTTTTGACTAAATATTTTAACATCGAGGGGGAATCGAAACGAGGGTCGTGGTGTATGTGCGTGTATGTGCGTGTGTGTGTGTGTCTGTGTGTGTGTGTAGAGCGATTCAGACTAAACTACTGGACCGATCTTTATGAAATTTGACATGAGAGTTCCTGGGTATGAAATCTCCGAACGTTTTTTTCATTTTTTTGATAAATGTCTTTGATGACGTCGTATCCGGCTTTTCGTGAAAGTTGAGGCGGCACTGTCACGCCCTCATTTTTCAACCAAATTGGTTGAAATTTTGGTCAAGTAATCTTCGACGAAGCCCGGACTTCGGTATTGCATTTCAGCTTGGTGGCTTAAAAATTAATTGATGACTTTGGTCATTAAAATCTGAAAATTGTAAAAAAAAAAAAGATGTATAAAACGATCCAAATTTACGTTTATCTTATTCTCCATCATTTGCTGATTCCAAAAACATATAAATATGTTATATTCGGATTAAAAACAAGCTCTGAAAATTAAATATATAAAAATTATTATCAAAATTAAATTGTCCAAATCAATTTAGAAACACTTTCATCTTATTCCTTGTCGGTTCCTGATTCCAAAAACATATAGATATGATATGTTTGGATTAAAAACACGCTCAGAAAGTTAAAACAAAGAGAGGTACAGTAAAGTGTGCAACTACTACCCCGCTCTTCTTGTCAATTTCACTGCCTTTGCCATGAGCGGTGGACTGACGATGCTACGAGTAGGCCTATACGGTCTTGCTGAAAAATGGCATTGCGTTCAGTTTCATTCTGTGAGTTCGACAGCTACTTGACTAAATATTGTATTTTCGCCTTACGCGACTTGTTGTTGTTACTAGAAGAACTGGTCAGTGGTGAAAAAGGTTGTTTTTGTTGCATGATTATCTCCCTTGATGCTCAAGCTCACCCAACGCTAAGGTACAGTCTGCATGGCAGATATTAACCTTTACATAAAACTCAAACAAATAAACTATTAATGGAGAGATTATGATATTGCACCAACCACAACCAACTTTTCAGCAAAACAGTCTATGCCTTTTGAAAGACACCCATGATGCAACACAAAAATCAAAGCTAAATTAAAGCATGTCAGTAATATAAATCAACAACAACAAAAATCCCAAACCCTTAGAAAATAAAGTAAATTAAAATAAAATAGAAAAGAAGAAGAATGCTGTTACGTTACCTGCTTCTCCTCCCGGCGCTTTGCGAGCTCCTGGTTTCGTCGCTGGCTGATCCACTTGTCTTGAAACTTGTGCTCCAGCAAATCGTAGATAGGTGTGCATGGCCTGTATTACAAACAAATATTCTTTATTTATTTTTGACGAAAATTTGTAAATATAGTTCGGCACAACATCTGACTGATTATGTCAGACACATGTACTCTCATTTATTCCTGAAGGTTTGTTTTTCAATCCTGCTAAAATGTCACCAGCAGTCATGCTTTCTCCATGCTCCAGCAGTGACTCGAGTGAGTGCCTTCTCATGCTGAATCTTTGTCTTCCTCACGGCGAGCGGTACCCAAGAAACCCTCCTTAACCTAGCTTCTCTTGCAATACCTCACCTTTCTCTATACTCCAGCAGCTAGTGCCTTCTCATGCTAACTCCTAGTTTTTCTCACGGCAAGGGTCACCCAAGTAACGCTACTACCTAGCTTCATGCACTCGCCATACCTAGCCTTTCTCGCTGCTGAGAAACGGGGGTCGGATTTCACATTTGTTTCCCCACAAAAGTGACACTATCAGGAAAATGTCCAAACTTCTTCTTCTTCTTCTGCGTTCGTGGGTGAAACTCCCACGTACACTCGTGTTTTTGCACGAGTGGAATTTTACGTGTATGATCGTTTTTACCCCGCCATTAAGGCAGCCATACGCCGTTTTCGGAGGAAGCATGCTGGGTATTTTCGTGTTTTCTATAACCCACCGAACTCTGATATGGATTACAGGATCTTTTCCGTGCGCACTTGGTCTTGTGCTTGCGTGTACACACGAAGGGGGATAAGCCACTAGCAGGTCTGCACATAAGTTGACCTGGGAGATCGGACAAATCTCCACACTTTACCCACCAGGCAGCCGCGGCCGGGATTCAAACCCTCGACCTTCCGATTAAGAGGCCGACGTCTTACCACCACACCACAATGCCCGTCATGTCCAAACAAAATAAGGTTCTGCAGTAGAGGGAGTCTTATAATAGCTGATCTGAAAAGAGAGGTGCTATTTTTATGAACTGTGACCAACACAGAACATCACCCACCTGGTAGGGAGCCCAAAGACCATGGAGGGAGGGAGACGGCGCGTTCGGGTCTTCTGCTCGGTGGTGGGCGGTTTCTTCCTGATGTCGTGCGTAGCTCTGTAGTCAAAGCTCTCCTTGGCCGTCACCAGGCCGGCTGACACGGCCGAGCGATTCAGTGCCATGAAGTCGCGCTCGGGTTGTTTCTGTGGTCTGTCGAAAGGCAGGCTGCTGGACCCCCCTCCCCACCCTCGCAGAGCTGAGACAAACGGTGCAACAATAAATTTGAAAGAGTTTCACAGTTACATAGAAAATCGTTTTCTTTCCATACATACGAGTTCAGTAGAACCTGTACTTGCGACGGCCTC